>NC_142488.1:26797084-27100114 GCF_049115385.1 Moschus berezovskii | reverse complement strand
CCTTTAGAATGGACTGGTTGGATCTCCTTGCAGTCCAAGGGACTCTCAAGAGTCTTCTCCAGCACCACAGTTCAAAAGCATCCATTCTTCGGTGATCAGCTTTCTTCACAGTCCAACTCTCACATCCATTCATGACCACTGGAAAAACCATAGCCTTGACTAGACGGACCTTGGTTGTCAGGGTAATGTCTCTGCTTTTTAATATGTTATCTAGGTTGGTCCTAACTTTCCTTCCAAGGAGTAAGCATCTTTTAATTTCATGGCTGCAATCACCATCTGCAGTGATTTTGGAGCCCCCCAAAATAAAGTCTGACACTGTTTCCACTGTTTCCCCATCTATTTCCCATGAAGTGATGGTACCAGATGCCATGATCTTAGTTTTCTGAATGTTGAGCTTTAATCCAACTTTTTCACTCTCCTCTTTCACTTTCATCAAGAGACTCTTTAGTTCTTCTTCACTTTCTGCCATAAGGGTGGTGTCATCTGCATATCTGAGGTTATTGATATTTCTCCCAGCAATCCTGATTCCATCTTGTGCTTCTTCCAGTCCAGCGTTTCTCATGATGCACTTCCAGCCCAAGAAGAGCACATCTTCTTTCTCATCATGTACTCTGCTGCTACTGCTAAGTCACTTCAGTCGTGTCCGACTCTGTGCGACCCCACAGACGGCAGCTGACCAGGCTCCGCCGTCCCTGGAATTCTCCAGGCAAGAACACTGGAGTGGGTTGCCATTTCCTTCTCCATGTACTCTGCATATAAGTTAAATAAGCAGGATGACAATATACAGCCTTAACGAACTCCTTTTCCTATTTGGAACCAGTCTATTGTTCCATGTCCAGTTCTAACTGTTGCTTCCTGACCTGCATATAGGTTTTTCAAGAGGCAGGTCAGGTGGTCTGGGATTCCCAACTCTTTCAGAATTTTCCACAGATTATTGTGATCCACACAGTCAAAGGCTTTGGCATAGTCAATAAAGCAGGAATAGATGTTTTTCTGGAACTCTCTTGCTTTTTCTATGATCCATCAGATGTTGGCAATTTGACCTCTGGTTCCTCTGCCTCTTCTAAAACTAGTTTGAACATCTGGAAGTTCACGGTTCACATGTTGCTGAAGCCTGGCTTGGAGAAACTTGAGCATGACTTTACTAGCGTGTGAGATGAGTGCAATTGTGTGGTAGTTTGAGCATTCTTTGGCATTGCCTTTCTTTGGGATTGGAATGAAAACTGACCTTTTCCAGTCCTGTGGCCACTGCTGAGTTTTCCAAATTTGCTGGCATATTGAGTGCAGCACTTTCACAGCATCATCTTTCAGGATTTGAAATAGCTCAATTGGAATTCCATCACCTCCACTAGCTTTGTTCGTAGTGAAGCTTTCTAAGGCCCACTTGACTTCACATTCCAGGATGTATGGCTCTAGGTGAGTGACCACACCTTCTTGATTATCTGGGTTGTGAAGATCTTTTTTGTACAGTTCTTCTGTGTATTCTTGCCACCTCTTCTTAATATCTTCTGCTTCTGTTAGGTCCATACCATTTCTGTCCTTTATCGAGCCCATCTTTGCATGAAATGTTCCCTTGGTATCTCTGATTTTCGTGAAGAGGCTTCTTGTTTTTCCTTTTCTGTTGTTTTCCTCTATTTCTTTGCATTGATCGCTGAGGAAGGCTTTCTTATCTCTCCTTGCTATTCTTTGGAACTCTGCATTCAGATGCTTACATCTTTCCTTTTCTCCTTTGCTTTTCACTTCTCTTCTTTTCACAGCTATTTGTAAGGCCTCCTCAGACAGCCATTTTGCTGTTTAGCATTTCTGTCCATGGGGATGGTCTTGATCCCTGTTTCCTGTACAATGTCACGAATCTCTCTCCATAGTTCATCAGGCACTCTATCTATCAGATCTAGTCCCTTAAATCTATTTCTCACTTCCACTGTATAATCATAAGGGATTTGATTTAGGTCATATCTGAATGGTCTAGTGGTTTTCCCTACTTTCTTCAAACACATTTAGTAGAAGACAAATGTTAAGAAGGTCTAATCATAACAGGGACACACAGGGCTGAGTCTAGACATATTTAAATACATGAAAAGCCTCATCTCTTTCTTATCCATATTCCTGTCAGGTTTCAAGGTTAAAGCCATATTTATGTTTTCATTTTTTTCTCCTCATAATTGGTAAGGTTATATCTATGAATATTATACCACCTAATTTCAAAAATTTCAAATAGGTTAAAAGGCAATTTATCATCAGCTTTAAAATGGGATGTTAACAGCTTTACAGTTAAATTAGGCTATGAAAAATGGGTAAAGGTTGTCTATGGAAAAAAAAAAAAAAGCTTTTTATGACAAAGATAATTGAACTCACAGAGAGGAAGGTATAACCTGAAGTGATTTAGAAAATTCATCATGAAAGTGTGTCATTATATTAATTTAGAGAGAAAATAACTTTTTTATTTACCCATCTCTAATGAATTCATCTCTTCCTTCAGACAGGCCAGGGACCAGTGAAACGTTAATGATGAACATGTCAAAAGTTGGAATATAACCTTGTCACATTCACCATAAGTCTCTCAACAGTTTGGAACAATTTTCTTGACCTGCTTGAAATCCTCTATGAGAGGATTCTTTAAAAAGCCATCTTATTAAAAGATAAAAGGAATTATTTGGGGAAGTTCCTTCGAGTCATCTAAAATATTTTTTATGAGAGAAGTGAATGCATATTCATGGTAGAGAATATGGACTATGAATAAAAGCATAAAGCAGAAAATAAAAATTACCTGCAATTCCACTTTCCTAAGGTAACTAACAACTGTAAATATTTTGGTTTCTCTTCTTTGTCTTTGAATGTTTATAAAATTGTTAACATAGGGTGAGCAATTAGGTTGTGTATTATTTTGGTTACTCAACATTCCATCATGAAGCTGTCCCCAGGCAGCATATTGAGAACCAGAAGAAAATATAGATAGCAATTTCTAAAAAATTACTGGGATATTTGAATCATTAAAGACTGAGTATAAAGTATGTTTAACATGCTATGTAAAGAAAAGGAAGGGGTGAATATATGAATAAGAAGCAAGAGACTATGGAAAATGACAAAGCAGCTTTGGAAATGAAAATACTATAACTTTCAGAAATAAAAATATTATCATTGAATAAAAATGATTGAATAATTGAATGTTTAGGTTAATGGCTGATTACAAACATCTAAAGAAATAATTAGTGATTTCAAAGTTAGATTTGAAGAAATATTCTGCAATGCAAAAGAAAACCAAAAACATGGAAAATAAAAAATAGGGCTGGGATATGGAGAATAAAGTAAGAAGATATGTCTTATTCTAAGCAGAGTTCCATAAGAAGAGAAAAAGAATGAAAGAATGGGACTGACATATCTGAAGTGATAACATCTGGGAATTTTCATAACAGATGAAAGATACCAATTCCCAGATTCATGAATACTAATGACCCTCAGAAAGGATAAATAAAAGGAAATCCTCTGAAGGGTATGTATAATGAAATTATATGAAATTAAATACAAAGAGAAAACTTTTAAAATAGAGAAGAGACAGAGTACCTTCAAGAGTGCTTGCATGGAACCTTACAAACAAATTCTCAGAGTCAGCAATGGAAGTTAAAAGCCTGTAGAATAATATTTCACTGTGCTGAAAATAAATTAGAACTAAATACACTTTTCATGAATGAAAAATACAAACATTTTAGACAACAGACAAACTAAATTTGATAGCATTTAACCCTCACTGAAGGAAAGTAAAAAGAATTAATCTTCAGGCACTAATAAAATGATTACAGAGGGATACCGGAAGGTATGATGTGAAAAAAAACGTGTTAAATACTTGAGTATATTCAATCAACAGATTCAATAATTACTTAAGAGTAATGAGTATGTGGCAGGCCTTGTTTTAAGTACTTGATGTATAGCAAAGAATAACCACCACAACGAAAATTCTTACCTTCATGGAACTTCCAGTCTAGTGCCTACCTAAACAAATATTGGCTGTATAAAGCAATAACAATGCACCTTTCATGAGTTAAAAAAAAAAAGTCTAAGATACTGAGCAGCAATAAGAAAAGTTGAGAAAAGCAGCAGAAATAAAGTCTTCCAAAGTTTTTATTTTTTTCTGATGGAGAATAAAAATTTAGCTAAAAGCAAACTTCCCTAAATTAAGTGTATATGCAAATTTTCTAGGATATAATGGAAAGAACAGAGATAAAGTATAAAACTTCTAAACTCAGTCAGTATGAAAGAAGGAAAAAAGTCAGAGGAAATGTCACATAAAAAATATCAGGTAAATAGAAAGCACAAAATATGGTAGAGATGATTTCAAATACCAATTAAAAATGTTTGCTGTAGGCTTATCATATATGGCCTTTACTATGTTGAGATAGGTTCCTTCTAGGCCCATTTTTTGAAGAGTTTTAATCATAAATGTGTGCTGAATTTTGTCAAAGGATTTTTCTGCACCTATTGAGATTATCATATGGTTTTTATCTTTCAGTTTGTTAATATGGTGTATCACATTGATTTGCATATACTGAAGAATCCTTGCATTCCCGGAATAAACCCAGCTTGATCATGGTGTATGAGCTTTTGATGTGTTGCTGAATTCTGTTTGCTAAAATTTTGTTGAGGATTTTTGCATCTATGTCCATCACTGATATTGGCCTGTAGTTTTCTTTTTCTGTGTTATCTTTGTTTGGTTTTGGTATCAGGGTGATGGTGGCCTCGTAGAATGAGTTTGGAAGTATTCCTTCCTTTGCAATTTTTTGAAAGAGTTTAGGAGAAGGCATTAGCTCTTCTCTAAATGTTTGATAGAATTCTCCTGTGAAGCCATCCGGTCCTGGACTTTTGTTTTTTGAGAGATTTTTGATTACAGCTTCAGTTTCAGTGCTTGTAATTGGGTTGTTCATAATTTCTATTCCTTCCTGGTTCAGTCTTGGAAGATTGAACTTTTCTAAGAATCTGTTCATTTCTTCCAGTAAATACCAATTAAAAATGAACTAAAAAAAAAAAAAGAACTAAAAATTCTAGTTAAAGATTTTCAGACAGGAACAGAAAGATCAAATCCAACTAAATGTCTTCATAAGTGGCACATCTAAATTAAAAGTGCACAAAATAGTATATAAAATATTCATATATAGAAAATGTAAATAAAATGAAACTGGCCTGCCAATATTAATAATACATGAAATAGACTTTAAAGAAAAGGTATTATTAGATATAAAGAAGGCCACCATATAATAGTAAGAATTTCACCTTATCAGAAAGACATATCTAGTATATATACTTAGACTATAAAATTATGCATCTCAAAATACATTGTCAAAATGTATAATATTTTAAAACTTGACAGATTATGAAGACAAATACACAAATAGGCCAGATGAGTAAATGCTTTCAAAATTCCTCCTACCAACTGATAGATATAGCTGGCAAAAACAAAAAAGAAAAATTAGCACAATATATAAAATTTGAGATATGCAACCAACTAGCTTGAGCTAATGTATCCAACAATTTCAGAACACAAAAGCTTTTCAAACACACATGGAGCATTACTGACAATGATATGATGAGCCTTATTGCAACTCTATAAATTTTAAAAGATTAATAATCATTAAATAAATTTACCCTAATACAATGTTGCTTTAACCTGCTATGTTAAGATTATACGTGAGATCATATTTTTTTAAAAAATCCTAATCCAAAAAAAAGGGACAGCTCACTTACTGGAAAAAAGCAAATTACCATGCTGCATACTATTAAGGCATCTTAAATTTTCATTGAATAATCATGGCATAATTACTCTATTGCTTGTGATTTGGGTAATTTAAATTTTTTGCTACTATAAATACCACTGGGACAAAGTTCCTATTACATAAGTCTTTGTAAGAGTCTAATTACTTTCTTAAGCGTATATTCCTAGTATTTGAAATGTTAGATCATGTTTGTGAACCGTAAGACCTAAAATTCCCTGTAGGTGTTGCAAAAGTTCTGCTAATCTTACTCTGATAAGCAGGATATGGAGGTGTCTATTTTATAAAACTTTTGATAATACTATCAGGAAAAATTATAATCTTATCATTTTGATTAGCATATGTTTGATTACCAAATTATTCATGATGTTGAAAACAGTCCATAAATTTCTTGACCATTTTATTTATTATCATTTTTTAACCTGTTCAATCATGTGCTTTGCTGTTTTTCTTTTATTTCTTTTCTACTTTTTAAAATTTATTTTAATTGGAGGCTAATTACTTTACAATATTGTCGTGGTTTTTGCCATACATTGACATGAATCAGCCATGGGTGTACATGCGTTCCCCGTCCTGAACCCCCTTCCACCTCTTTCCCCATCCCATCCCTCAGGGTCATCCCAGTGCACCAGCCCTGAGCACCCTGTCTCATGCATCAAACCTGGACTGGCGATCTGTTTCACATATAATAATATACATGTTTCAATGCTGTTCTCTCAAATCATTCCACCCTCACCTTCTCCCACAGAGTCCAAAAGTCTGTTCTTTACATCTGTGTCTCTTTTGCTGTCTCGCATATAGGGTCATCATTACCATCTTTCTAAATTTCATATATATGCATTAATATACTGTATTGGTGTTTTTCTTTCTGATTTACTTGGCTCTGTATAATAGGCTCCACTATCAACCACCTCATTAGAACTGATTCAAATGCATTCTTTTTAATAGCTGAGTGATATTCCATTGTGTATACGTACCACAGCTTTTTTTATCCATTCGTCTGCCAGTGGACATCTAGGTTGCTTCCATGTACTGGCTATTGTAAACAGTGCTGCAATGAACATTGGGGTACATGAGTCTCTTTCAATTCTGGTTTCCTCGGTGTTTATGTCCAGCATTGGGATTGCTAGGTCGTATGGCAGTTCTATTTCAGTTTTATAAGGAATCTCCACACTGTTCTCCATAGTGGCTGTACTAGTTTGCATTCCCACCAACAGTGTAAGAGGGTTCCTTTTTCTCCTCACCCTCTCCAGCATTTATTGTTTGTAGACTTTTTGATAGCAGCCATTCTGACTGCTGTGAGATGGTACCTCATTGTGGTTTTGATTTGCATTTCTCTGATAATGAGTGATGTTGAGCATCTTTTCATGTGTTTGTTAGCCATCTGTATGTCTTCTTTGGAGAAACGTCTGCTTAGTTCTTTGGCCCATTTTTTGATGGGGTTGCTTATTTTTCTGGAATTGAGTTGTAGGAGTTGCTTGTATATTTTTGAGATTAACTCTTTGTCAGTTGCTTCGTTTGCTATTATTTTCTCCCATTCTGAAGGCTGTCTTTTCACCTTGCTTATAGTTTCCTTCATTGTGCAAACGCTTTTAAGCTTAATTAGGTGTTCATGTGGTCTCAAAGAGTCAGACACAACTGAGCAACTGAACTGAACTGAGGTCCCATTTGTTTATTTTTGCTTTTATTTCCATTACTCTGGGAGGTGGGTCATAGAGGATCCTGCTATGATTTACGTCAGAGAGTGTTTTGCCTATGTTTTCCTCTGGGAGTTTTATAGTTTCTGGTCTTACATTTATATCTTTAATCCATTTTGAGTTTATTTTTGTGTATGGTGTTAGAAAGTGTTCTAGTTTCATTGTTTTATAAGTGTTTGACCAGTTTTCCCAGCACCACTTGTTAAAAGAGATTGTCTTTTCTCCATTGTATATTCTTGCCTCCTTTGTTGAAGATAAGGTATCCATAGGTGCGTGGATTTATCTCTGGGTTTTCTATTTTGTTCCATTGATCTATGTTTCTGTCTTTGTGCCAGTACCATGCTGTCTTGATGACTGTGGCTTTGTAGTATAGTCTGAAGTCAGGCAGGTTGATTCCTCCAGTTCCATTCTTTCTCAAGATTGTTTTGGCTATTCGAGGTTTTTTGTATTTCCATGAAAGCTGTAAAATTATTTGTTCTAGTTCTCTGAAAAATACCTTTGGTAGCTTGATAAGGATTGCCTTGAATCTATAGATTACTTTGGATAGTATACTCATTTTCACTATACTGATTCTTCTGATCCGTGAACATGGTATATTTCTCCATCTATTTGTGTCCTCTTTGATTTCTTTCACCAGTGTTTTATCATTTTCTATACATAGATCTTTTGTTTCTTTAGGTAGATTTATTCCTAAGTATTTTATTCTTTTCGTTGCAATGGTGAATGGGATTGTTTTCTTAATTTCTCTTTCTGTTTTCTCATTGTTAGTGTATAGGAATGCAAGGAATTTCTGTGTGTTAATTTTATATCCTGCAACTTTACTATATTCATTGATTAGCTCCAGATATTTTCTGGTGGAGTCTTTAGGGTTTTCTATGTAGAGGAAAATGTCATCTGCAAACAGTGAGAGTTTTACTTCTTCTTTTCCAATCTGGATTCCTTTTATTTCTTTTTCTTCTCTAATTGCTGTGGCTAAAAGTTCCAAAACTATGTTGAATAGTGGTGGTGAGAGTGGGCACTCTTGTCTTTTCCTGACTTTAGGGGGAATGTTTTCAATTTTTCACCATTGAGGATAATGTTTGCTGTAGGTTTATCATATATGGCTTTTATTATGTTGAGGTATGTTCCTTCTATTCCTGCTTTCTGGAGGTTTTTTTTATCATAAATGGATGTTGAGTTGTGTCAAAGGCTTTCTCTGCATCTATTGAGATAATCATTTTATCTTTCAGTTTGTTAATGTGGTGCATCATATTGACTGATTTGTGAATATTGAAGAATCCTTGCATCCCTGGGATAAAGCCCACTTGGTCATGATGTATGATCTTTTTAATGATTTTGTTTGCCAGAATTTTTAAGGATTTTTGCATCTATGTTCATCAGTGATATTGGCCTGTAGTTTACTTTTTTTGTGGCATCTTTGTTTCGTTTTGGTATTAGGGTGATGGTGGCCTCATAGAATGAGTTTGGAAGTTTACCTTCCTCTGCAATTTTCTGGAAGAGTTTGAGAAGGATAGATGCTAGCTCTTCTCTAAATTTTTGATTGAATTCAGCTGTGAAGCCATCTGGTCCTGGGCTTTTGTTTGTTGGAAGATTTCTGATTATAGTTTTGATTTCTGTGCTTGTGATGTGTCTGTTAAGATTTTCTATTTCTTCCTAGTTCAGTTTTGGAAAGTTATACTTTTCTAAGTATTTGTCCATTTCTTCCAAGTTGTCCATTTTATTGGCATATAGTTGCTGACCGTAGTCTCTCATCATCCTTTGTATTTCTGTGTTGTCTGTTGTGATTTCTCCATTTTCATTTTTAATTTTGTTGATTTGATTCTTCTCCCTTTTTTTCTTGATGAATCTGGCTAATGGTTTGTATATTTTATTTTTCTTCTCAAAAAACCAGCTTTTAGCTTTGTTGATTTTGGTTATGGTCTCCTTTGTTTCTTTTGCATTTATTTTTGCCCTAATTTTTATTATTTATTTCCTTCTACTAACCCTGGGGGTGCTTCATTTCTTCTTTTTCTAGTTGCTTTATGTGTAGGGTTAGGTTATTTATTTGATTTCCCTCCTGTTTCTTGAGGATGTCTTGTATTGGTATGAACCTTCTCCTTAGCACTGCTTTTACTGAATCCCATAGGTTTTGGGTTGTTGTGTTTTCATTTTCATTCATTTCTATGCATATTTTGATTTCTTTTTCTTCTTTTTCTAGTTGCTTTATGTGTAGAGTTAGGTTATTTATTTGATTTCTCTCCTGTTTTTTGAGGATGTCTTGTATTGGTATGAACCTTCTCCTTAGCACTGATTTACTGAATCCCATAGGTTTTGGGTTGTTGTGTTTTCATTTTCATTCATTTCTATGCATATTTTGATTTCTTTTTTGATTTATTCTATGATTTGTTGGTTATTCAGAAGTGTGTTGTTTAGCCTCCATATGTTTGTATTTTTAATAGTTTTTTTCCTGTAGTTGACATCTAATCTTATTGCATTGTGGTCAGAAAAGATGCTTGAGATGATTTCAGTTTTTTTGAATTTACCAAGGCTGGCTTTATGGCCCAGGATGTGATCTATCCTGGAGAAGGTTCCGTGTGCACTTGAGAATCAGGTGAAATTCATTGTTTTAGGGTGAAATGTCCTATAGATATCAATTAAGTCTAACTGGTCCATTGTATCATTTAAAGTTTGTGTTTCCTTGTTAATTTTCTTTTTAGTTGATCTATCCATAGGTGTGAGTGGGGTATTAAAGTCTCCCACTATTATTGTGTTACTGTTAATTTCCCCTTTCATACTTGTTAGCATTTGCCTTACATATTGCAGTGCTCCTATGTTGGGTACATATATATTTATAATTGTTATATCTTCTTGAGCCTTTGATCATTATGTAGTGTCCTTCTTTGTCTCTTTTCACGGCTTTTATTTCAAAGTCTATTTTATCTGATATGAGTATTGCTACTCCTGCTTTCTTTTGGTTTCCACTTGCATGAAATATTTTTTTCCAGCCCTTTACTTTCAGTGTGTGTCCCTTGTTTTGAGGTGGGTCTCTTGTAGACAACATATATAGGGGTCTTTTTTTGTATCCATTCAGCCAGTCTTTGTCTTTTGGTTGGGGCATTCAACTCATTTACATTTAAGGTAATTATTGATATGTATGATCCCATTGCCATTTACTTTGTTGTTTTGGGTTTGAGTTTATAAACCTTTTCTGGGTTTCTTGTCTGGAGAAGATCCTTTAGCATTTGTTGAAGAGCTGGTTTGGTGGTGCTGAATTCTCTCAGCTTTTACTTGTCTGTAAAGCTTTTGATTTCTCCTTCATATTTGAATGAGATCTTTGCTAGGTACAGTAATCTGGGTTGTAGGTTTTTCTCTTTCATAAAAATATGGAACAGTTCATGAATTTGCATGTCATCTTTGCACAGGGGCCATGCTAATCTTCTTTGCATCGTTCCAATTTTAGTATATGTGGTGCTGAAGCGAGCACAGCTTTGCTGCTTTTAAAAACTGGATTTACAGAACAATTTTTGTATTAGAAATTCAATCCCTTCATGCTTGTTGAATATACTTAATCTAGTTAGTCATTAAGTTTTTTATCTTTTGATTTTGTTCTTTTTAATGTAGTCAGAATCTTTGCTCTTGTGAGCACCATCTCTCTTCTTTTTCAATTAAAAAAATCATGGAAAATTGTTATCTATCTTGAAATTCATTAACCAGTAAATTTGCCACATGTCTTATGGTTTCATTTTTCATATAACCTCCCTAAATTATTATATAAAAATACACACAAATATGTATGTCTCTATATATGTATGTCTGTGTATATATTAACACTTATACTTTTAATTTATTTAATTCAGGGTCATTTGTCCTCCACTGACTTGTCTGCTCATCTTAAGATGAGTTAAGTTAGACCCATATTTTCCCCCATCTTTATTATGACATTATTGATAAATAAAACTTGTATGTATTTCATGTATACAGCATTATTCTTCAAGCTTTTTTTTAATGTGGACCATTTTTAAAGCTTTTATTGAATCTGTTACAAAATTGTTTCTGTTTTATGTTTTACTTTTTTGACCATGAGGCATATGGGATCTTAGCTCCCAGACCAAGGATCAAACCTGCCTCCCCTGCATTGGAAGGCAAAGTCTTAACCACTGGACCTCCAGGAACATTCCCATGATGTTTTGATAAACATATATACTGTGAAATGATTACAACAATAAAGCTAATTAACATATATCACCTTGCATAGTTACCTTTTTTTTTTTTGAGCTAGATGTGAGAGTTGCACTATAAAGAAAGCTGAGTGCCAAAGAATTGATGCTTTTGAAATGTTGGAGAAGACTCTTGAGAGTCCCTTGGACTGCAAGGAGATCCAACATGTTTATCCTAAAGGAGATCATTCCTGGGTGTTCATTGGAAGGACTGATGTTGAAGCTGAAACTCCAATACTTTGGCCACCTGATGTGAAGAGCTGACTCATTTGAACAGACCCTGATGCTGGGAAAGATTGAGGGCAGGAGAAGGGGACGACAGAGGATGTGATGGTTGGATAGCATCACCGACTCAATGGACATGGATTTGGGTGGACTCTGGGAGTTGGTGATGGACATGGAGGCCTGGTGTGCTGTGTTTCATGGGGTTGCAAAGGGTTGGACATGACTGAGTGCCTGAACTGAACTGAACTGAACACTTAAGATACACCATTTTAGCAAATTTCAAGTACACAATAGAATATTATTAACTACAGTCATCATGATGTATATAATACTTCTCCAGGATTTATTCATACTGTTGGTGGGGTTCTCAAGGCAAGAATCCTGAAGTGGCTTGCCATTCCCTTCTCCAGTGGACCACCTTTTGTCAGACAAGAAGAAGGAGAAGGGGACGACAGAGGATTAGATGGTTGTATGGCATCACTGACTCAATGGACGTGAGTTTGATTAAGCTGTCGGAGATAGTGAAGGACAGGGAAGCCTGGCATGCTTCAGTCCATGGGGTTGCAAAGTGTTAGACATGACTGAACGACCTGAACAACAAGATTTATTCATCCTGCATAACTGAAACTTTGTAGTCTTTGACCAATAACTCCTCATTTCCCCCACCCCCCAGCTCTGGCAACCACCATTCTACTATTTGCTACTGTGAATCTGACTTTTTAGATTCCACATAATGAGATAATGCAGTAAGCTCATATAGTATTTGTCTTTCTTTGGATTATTTCACTTAGCATAATGTTCTCCAGGTTCATCCATTTGTTGCAATTAGCAGGATTTCTTTATTACACCTGAATAATAATCCAGTGTGTATGTGTATAATTTTCTTTATCCACTCATCTCACTGATGGACACTTAGGTTGTTGTCATATCTTGGTTATTATGACTAATGCTGCAATGAACATGGGAGTGCAGATATCTCTTCAGTGAATGATTAATCATCTCAAGTATTGTCTAATTTCACTTCTCTTTTTTGCTCCATTGGTTTTTCAGGAGTGTGTTGGTTACTTTCCACATAATTGTGAATTTCCAATCTTTCCTCCTGTTATTAACTTCTAGTTTCATACCACTGTGTTCAGAAAAGTTAACTTTTTGTTAGTTATAGTTCAGGTTTTCCTACCCAGAACTGTTTTCTGTAGCAGTTATTATTCATGAGTTTCTGCTCTGGTGAGACATGACTCTTTTGTATTTCCTTGTCTGTGTCTTTATTCTTTCTTCATCTCTCTCGTGGACCCATGAAGAGCTGTTGGTTTTTCAGTCTGTTCAGCTTTTTAGTTGCTGTGAGGATGGAGGGGCATCCTCCAAGTTCCTTACATGTGGAATCAGAAATTAGAAGTCTGTCTTAGATTGTTGACAGTATAATGTGTCCCAGTGTCTCACTGAAGTTGTCTTGAGTTCAGCCTACTAGAGGTTCTCTGAACATCATGGATCTGAATATTCATTTCCTTCTCCAGATTTTGGAAGATGTTCCTCATTATTTCTTTAAATAAGTTTTCTGACCCTTTCTCATTCTCTGTTCCTTCTTGTGCTCCCTTAATGCATATACTGTTTATCCTGATGGTGATCGATAAGTCACATTGGTTTTTTCATTCTTTTTCACTCTTTTTTACCAACTGGATAATTTCAAATGACTTGTCTTTGGGGTCACTGAGTTTTCTTCTGCATGTTCAAGTCTGCTTCAGGGAACAGTCGTCTTGGGACTTATTACCAAGGGTGCCCATAGGCCTGACTTTTGCCTAGCCCATTGGGTGGGTCCCTGGAGGGGCAAGAATACCTCTGATTATGGAAGAGCAGCATTGAAGTTAGGTCATAAGACTGCTTCAGGAACTGCAGCCATGTTCCTGGACTACATCAGTCCCATTATCGCGTCTTTGTAATTATTTTCTGCAAATATACTGACCACTTTTTGATTTTATGGTTTCTTCATTTAAATCAGATGTGTTTATGAGGTTAGATACCTATTTTCTGCCCCCTACAACTCATTCATTCTCTTATATAGTTTTATTTTACTTTGTATTCTGGAGACATTGCTTCATTGACTGATACAATTTGCTCAGCTTTCTCTGTCATTTCATATTATAATACCTTTAAATGCAGCTTTTAGATTCCTCATTGCATTTGATTTTCCTCTCATCCCTTTCTTGTTTTAACAAGTTCTTTTGCACCTCTGCCTTTCATCGTTAAATTTTCTCCCTAGGGTTCCCAGTTTTTAAATTAATAGTGATCATGTATTCTAACTTCTTTTTGAGGACACCAAGATGTCTTCTAAACTTAGTGGGAACATACTGTTGGAAAAATGTTGCTACTTTGAACCTTCAGGAAAATCTTTCCTTTTTCTTATAGAACAATTTTAATAGATACTATTTAGAAAAGTTAGGTATAGACCCTTTTTCCAATGAGAAACGATTTACTCAACCCTGGCATATGCACAAAGTAAGTGGAGTATTTTTGGTACTAATGCTGGACAGTTCCCTAAATGGAAACATTTACACAAGCACATCACATTGCACACCAGCACATGTTTATGTGTAGCTATTTTAATGGGATGTTTGGGGAAGCTATATCACTCCCAACTCATCTGCTACAATGTGACCCTGGGAATTCTTCATTGATAAAATGTTTACTGCTGTTACCTTTGTCAAGGTGGAATGGTGATTGACATACTGCACAAATGGAAGTGCATATTTCCCCATGTACCATTGCAATGAATGCTAAATAACTTTAATACGTTCCCAAATCCTTCACTAAGTAATATTTTGTCATTGGGAGATGACATTATATAAAAAGTAGAAATACTGAAAACTCATCTACAAATAAAAGATTTGTAATTTAACTAATATTCAGTTTTCTGCAATCATTAAGGAAAATCACTAATTGCCAGAGTCTTTATTACTAAATTAGTGGGACCTACAAAAGTTTTTAGATTATTTTTTACATCACAGTTAATGTTCAGATGTTCAGTGTTAGAAAATCATTCAAGTAGCCATAATATACAGTTGACCCATGAACAAGGCAGGGGTTAGGGGTGCTGAGCCTTCACAGAGTCAATAATTTGCATAAAACTTTACAGTGGATTCTACATGTCCATGGTTCTGCATCCATAGATTCAACCAACCACAGACCATGTAGCACTGTCATACATATTTATTGAAAAAAATCTGTGTATAAGTGGATCTGTGCAGTTCAAACTTGTGCTGTTTAAGGGTCAACTGTACATCTATTTTTTTTTTTTAAGAGGAGGGAAAGACAGTTCATACTGAAGTTTGGTCAGGCTCCTTGGTGAGGCTACCATTGATGAAGCCAGCTCAAATTGAGCTTGAGCCTCCTCTTCTCTGAATTCTTTGTATATTTAGTTATGAAATATTAATACATAGTTGGCCTACTGATAAATAAGATCTTATTCTGCATTTACATGCTTGTAACTCTTCTTTGCCTGCTGCTGCTGCTGCTAAGTCACTTCAGTCGTGTCCGACTCTGTGTGATCCCATAGACGGAAGCCCACCAGGCTCCCCCGTCCCTGGGATTCTCCAGGCAAGAACACTGGATTGGGTTCCCATTTCCTTCTCCAATGTGTGAAAGTGAAAAGTGAAAGTGAAGTCGCTCAGTCGTGTCCGACCCTTAGTGACCCCACGGACTGCAGCCTACCAGGCTCCTCCATCCATGGGATTTTCTAGGCAAGAGTACTGGAGTGGCTTGCCATTGCCTTCTCCGCTTCTTTGCCTATATATCCCCAAAAAGAAGGAAAACTAAAAGCCTCGAGAATATGGATCATGATTCTAATATTTACATTTAATGTGCTTCCTCATTAAGTCAAAGGTGGATTTCACAAATATTTGATTATTGGCTTCTACTTTTGCATTAAAACGTGCAATTATAAAAATAAAAGTAGTACAGGGGAAAATGTTATATAAGTTGTGATAGAAAAACAGTGGAATTAAGGGTCTGGTTTTATTACTTTCTCATTTCACACATTGGAGAAGGAAATGGCAACCCACTCCAGTGTTCTTGCCTGGAGAATCCCAGGGACGGGGGAGCTGATGGGCTGCCATCTATGGGGTCACACAGAGTCGGTCACGACTGAAGTGACTTAGCAGCAGCAGCATATGGTATGAAGTGATAAAATCTGCCTCAAAATGAAAGAGTCCCATAAATCAATGCATTTATGGTATGCATTTGCATTAAAACTAAAATAAAGCACATTAAAGTTGGAATTAAAATACTTTGATTCAAGGCCCAGCTTTCTCATTTAACAAAAGTGACTCTCCAAAATATCACATTCTTTATGTATCCTCTTGTCTGTATTCATCAGACCTTGACATTTAGAATATTACTTGTGGCCGACATGATTGAAAACACAAACACAGATGTGGACACTTATATCATGCATTGGTACTTTCTGGTCAGCCAGATAATAAAGAATGCAGTTATACTATTTTTAATATTATCATCAAAATAAAATATGATATACGTAATAAATAAATATATACTATTTTTCTGAAGGTATTTCATAACTCCCTGAGAATATACCCATGTCCTCAGTTTAATACAGAGTGCTGTAGAGCAATTCTCTTTAAAATGTGGCCACAGATCAGAGCTAGTCTACAAATTGTTTTTATTGTTCTTCCATAAAAGAAGTATATAAAGTGAGGGTAAGCATTTAATAACTTTTATAGCAATCTGATAACATCTTCTGAATGAAACAATAAAAATCCTTGGCTACTTTTGTATGGCTTTGTTTTCTTAAAAAATTACCATTTCTAGTTATTGAATTTTATGATGTTTTTACTGAAGTATTGGTCCTTAAGGAACTGGAAATGAAAGCAAAACAAAACAAAAAAACCTGGTACTTAATCTCAGGTAGTTTCAGAATCATTGGTGTGTTTTATTGCTGTTAATGTTATTATAATTTTAAAAGCTAAATTAATTTTTTCTTTCTCATATAAACCAATCTAGGACATTACCAAGCTTGCTTTTGTAAGTCTCAGTTCTTCTATTACAATTTTTCTCTGATGAGTCTACTAGAAGCTAGTTATTAACTATTTCTATGCCTATTTTCTTTCAGTGATTCTTACACTGAGCAAGTTATTCACATAAACGGGATAGTAATTTGTCCATGACTTCCACTAAATCAAACACAGACAAACATATCTGTTTACACAGAAACACGTACATTCTTGGGATATTCGTTCATAAAATTTCCAAGAACTATTCATGATCACATAACTGTGTAACATTAAGATGTACTGGAAGTCATTAAATTCCTTTTTAGATAGCAGAATTACATTTCCCTTAACTATGAATAATGAATATTTTTCAAAACATTTCCTTGATTCATTGTAATTCCAAACATAAAATGTTATGACATAAAACCTTCTAAAAGACATAGAATTGAACATTTATCTTAAAACAACAACTAGGGAATCCTTTTATCTCTCTTCAAAACCATCAAACACCACCACCACCATTGCACTTTTAGAATAGTCACTCACTGAACTATCTTTGATCAATCTTAGCTAAAGATTCTATCCTTTCTGGTCAACATAACATTCTCAACAGTTAAAACATTTCATAAACTGAATACTGGCACTTAGTAACATTTTGCAAAGCTGATAAAACCAAGAAGGATTATTCAAAATAACCTCACACTGACACACTGTCGTTTCTAAATGTCAGGGACTTTGAGCTCAGCTCATAAAATGAAGCTCATGCTTAGAAACAACATTGCCTTCTGAGATAAATCTCTTTTTAAGTCTCAGGGTTGTGGGAGGTAAAGTCTCAAACCTAGTAAATGACCTCCAAAAGTAGCAGCCATTTTAAGGTCATGTGTACATTCCTGTAAGCAGATGGCACAGAAGGGCTTAACAGGTGTCCAGCCATAGCTTTCACTTCTGCTGGTTCCGCCCTAAAAAACATGTCCTCCAAACATCTGTCTCAAAAACACATGTGATGTATTAAGGGAAGATTTTCAGACCACAGTCATGTCAATATTTCCAATCCTACCTTCTTTTGCAATAATCTCAGTACCTTTTCAGTACATACAGTCTAGTGGGAAAAGAGATATGCTATTCTGAGTTAAATAATCATAAAAAGATTAGAAAATACTTGGAAATATTTGCCTTGCTTGAATCTAGAAATGAAGCTGTGTGTACTTCTGAAAGTTTTACTAACATTCAAAGATTATTTTTTTCTGAAGAATCTTTCTTAAATTTAATTTTAAGTGAAAGGTCAATATCTTGTGAAATTTACACATTGCAAATATTTTGAAATAAAATGATATTACTGAGTGTGGGAGAGAGTTCATCACTGCTTTTATGTATATATGAGAGAGAGTGAGTGTGTGGTTGTGTGTGTGTGTGTATTTGGAGTATCAATCTCCCATAATAAAGAAAGCAGTAGAGACAATTAAAGATGGGTAAAGTTTAAAGGTAGCCATGTTGCAATTTAAGGTGAATAATTAAATCATGAGAAACAGGGAGAGCCAGTATATGTTCAGTGGCTGGTTCTAGACTGAGTGTAAGGAGGTTATGATGGGGAATAGGAGCTCTGTATTAGTGTAGGTAACTTCTAGTTCAGGGAGTGGTTGAGAGAACATTGCTTTTGTGACTCTACCATGAAGCATCTGACTCAGAGGGAGGACATGGCTTAGCAATGTTCAGCATGACCATAGAGTGGAGTGCTGGATTGGGTCAGGAGGCACAAACTACTGTTCAAATCCACAGTCAGTATTTATGGAGTCTCTCCTTGCTTCACATTGCTGTGCTGCTTTTAGTAATAATTCTTTGAGTGTCCCCTTTATGCACAACACTCTTTCTGGGTGCTAGTGCTGTGAGGACACTGGCTAAAAGATGTGGCCTTCAAAACCCTTATGACCTAGTTACAGAGCTGAGATGTCCAACGGCTCCAGGAGACCAACTCTGATAGGAAATGGTGCGTGCAATGCACTCAGGGCTCTTCTTCTAGAGGGTCGGTTGTTTTAAGAAATAGTCCATATGTGGCATAATATTTCATTATCTAATATTTCACTTGATTCTATTTAAGAATTCTTACAATTATTCTATTACATTCCAGAAAGAAATTCTTTTTTAAAAAATATTTCTAACCATCAGGCCTATCCAGCACTGCTCAGTAGAACTCAGTGATGATGGAAGTGTTCCATATTTTGTCCAATACAGTAACCACTAGTCACATATGGCAACTGAATACTGGGAAAGCACCTAGTGTGACTGAGGAACTAAATTTGTAATATTTCATTTAAACTATTTTAACTCTAAATTCAACTACTCACACTTTCTAAATGTATTATGCTCCAAAACTAATTACAAAGTTGGAAAAGTGAACCACTTGTAGCACACTGCTTGTTGCATGTAGCACATTTTTTAAATTGTTTAGTAATTGGCCTAATTGGTTCTGGAAACCATAATATGGCATTCTAATGAACTAAGAAGACCTAACATAAGTTCTTAACACACAACAGTGGTATCAGTTCGTAAAGAGAATACTACTAAGAAGAAAATTTTATAGGAGAAGTTTTAAAAAAGCTATTGATCAAATATAATTTCAGCAGAGCCCTTAAGGAGATTCAATTCAGGAAAATTATAATGAAACAGCTGGTTTTATATTTTATAAAATATCCATAAAATGAGAGAAACAAGTAGCTCAATTTTATTAGTATTGGCTTTTAATTTTTCAACTAAATAATTCAATTTGAAATTAAGCAGCTAAAATATAGTTATGTATATCAAAAGGGATAGTTTCAGTATTATACAAAATAAGGGTTTTTTTTTAAATGAGAATAAACACATTTTCTCCCATCATTCAAATGTTTTCTTACTTCTAACAACAACTAAAAACCCAATATATAAACTGAACTGGAAGAAGCTCTATTTAAATATTTTTGAAACAAACATAAGGAATTAATACTAAAATGAAAATGAGTCTCAAGGCTTACAACAGTTTTATCAAACAAGCAGTTCTGTGGCCTTCTAAAGTGAAATCTCTTTTTAATCATTCTATGTTTAATTAAGAAGTAAATAAGCATATTCTAAAGAAGCCTGCCTCTCCCAAGCAACTTTTCTTCTTCAAAAGAAATGCCACAAAGCATCCTAGTAATTCTCCATTTGATCAATCATGTTGTGAAACTTCCTTTGTGTGGAGCATTGTCATTCTTAGTGCAGTTAAATTAGGTTTTATGGTTTAAAATTGCCCTATTAACTTGGTACTTCCTGCGTTTTCATTAACTCAAAACATATTTGATATCATGATAAGCTCCCTGAAATGAAACTTCCCTTCTGGAATAAGTCATTCTATTATAGCGGATGCTTACCACGGAACTTGGTTTTGAACATTACATTGCTTTAATATGCTTCCCTATGAATTGATGCTTTGGATGAGGCTATATAATACTAGCATTTATAACGTTATGCTGTGTTTTTTAGGCCAAGTCATTTCCCCTATCCCCTACTGTAAAATTGTGAGGCAAACAATTTTTGAATCCCAAATTATATTCCTTTCCAGGAAGAACCTCTGCCAAGTACTTAAGATAAACCCTTAGAAATTACCCTGCTCCCATACTAGGGGAGTGTTCTAAACTTGGGATATCTATCATCATCACCTAGGAGAACTTAAAAATAAAACAGAGCCCTGGCCCATGACAGACCAACTAAATCAGAACCTCTAGCAGGGAGGCTCAGGAATGAGAAATTTTAAAGCTTGGTAGGTGGCTCTTGGTAGGAGTCTCTTGATGAAAGTGAAAGAGGAGAGTGAAAAAGTTGGCTTAAAATTCAACATTCAGAAAACTAAGATCATGCCATCACCTCATGGCAAATAGATGGGGGAACAGTGGAAACAGTGAGAGACTATTTTTTGGGGGATCCAAAATCACTGCAGATGGTGATTGCAGCCATGAAATTAAAAGACGGTTGCTCCTTGGAAGAAAAGTTATGACCAACCTAGACAGCATATTAAAAAGCAGAGACATTACTTTGCCAGCAAAGGTCCATCTAGTGAAAGCTATGGTTTTTCCAGTAGTCATGTATGGATGTGAGAGTTGGACTATAAAGAAAGCTGAGCACCAAAGAAGTGATGCTTCTGTGGTGTTGGAGAAGACTCTTGAGAGTGTCTTGGACTGCAAGGAGTTCCAACCAGTCCATCCTAAAGGAAATCAGTCCTGAATATTCATTGGAAGAATTGAGGCTGAAGCTGAAACTCTAATACTTTGGCCACCTGATGCGAAGAACTGACTCATTTGAAAAGATGCTGATGCTGGGAAATAAAGGTGGGAGGAGAAGGGGATGACAGAGGATGAGATGGTTGGATGGCATCACCGATTCAATGGACATGAGTTTGGGTAAACTCCAGAAGTTGGCAATGGACAGGGAAGCCTCGCGTGCTGCAGTCCAAGTCACAAAGAGTCGGACACGACTGAGTGACTGAACTGAACTGAGGTGATTATAAAGTGAAACAGAGGTTGGGCAGTATTGCTCTAGCACAAGAGATCTCATATTTCAGCAGAGGGCTTGCTCAAACAGAATTAAAGTTTCAGATTCTGCACATCCTGAGAATGAGCATCTCTAACAAGTCCCCAGGTGGTGGTGATGCTGCTGGTCCAGGGACCACACTTTAAGAACCACTGCTCTAGAACTCTGAGATTGAGTCAGTGGCTTTGGATTCTCTTTGGATATATGCAAATGATCACCGGCCATCCTTGTCATTGAATATGATACCACTCTTCTTCCTCTTGCGGAGAAGGCAATGGCAATTCACTTCAGTACTCTTGCCTGGAAAATCCCATGGATGGAGGAGCCTGGTTGGCTACAGTCCATGGGGGTGCTACGAGTTGGACATGACTGAGCGACTTCACTTTCACTTTTCACTTTCATGCACTGGAGAAGGAAATGGCAACCCCCTCCAGTGTTCTTGCCTGGAGAATCCCAGGGACAGCGGAAGCTGGTGGGCTGCATCTATGGGGTCGCACAGAGACGTACATGACTGAAGCGACTTAGCAGCAGCAGCAGCTTCTTCCTCTTGTAATGATTTATCAAACAGAAGGATGAGTAGGGTGGGCTGAGGGAGTGGGAAACACTCAGAGTGGTCCTATTGGCCCCCTGGTGGCTCCTTGAGCAGTTACTACAGTCAGAATTGAATGTAAGTACTTAGCAGCAGCAACAGCAGCATGGTGGACCATTCTCTGGGTCTCTCAGAACAGCTCTCACAAGTCAGCATATTACCAAGGACCTCAACCACACTGGAAAAAGTCACACTGTTTCTCCCTTTCTTACAAGAACTTTGCCAGGTGGGATTCCTCATTCCTTTATTCAACAAATTGGACTCCTACTATGTGCCAAATTATATAAAACAGAGCGGAAAAGAGGCAAGATACTTAATTTTACTGAATTTATATTATATTCACAGTATAAGGACAAAAAACACAACACAAATAAGAAAATTCTAATTGGTGAAAAATATTCTGGAGAATAGAAGGCAGGTATGGATGTAAAGAGTGCCTGGCTGGGGGTGTTGCTGAGATATCCGAGGGAAGGTGGTAGAGAAGGTCTCCAAGCAATGTGACATATGATTTGAGATTTGGATATCGAAGAACCATATGTGAATATCAGAGGCCAGAGCTTTCCATTATCTAGAAAGATTGAACGGATGAACCTATTTTCAGGGCAGGAATAAAGATGCACACATAGAGGATTGACTTGTGGACAAAAGTCACACACTCTCTGACACGGGAGAAAGAGAAGGTGGGACAAACTGAGAGAGTAGCAATGACATGGTAAAAACGGACATATTTACCACATGTAACATAGATGGCTAGTGGGAAGCTTCTGTATAGCACAGGGAGCTCAGCTGGGCACTCTGTGGTGACCTAGAAGGATGGGATGGGGTTTGTAGGGGGACTAAAGAGGGAGGGGATGTGTGTATACATATAGCTGATTCGCTTCCCTGATGGCTCAGATGGTAGAGAATCTGCCTGCAATGTGGGAGACCTGGGTTTGATCCCTGGGATGGGAAGATCCCCTGGAGGAGGGCATGGCAACCCACTCCAGTATTCTTGCTGGGAGAATTCCCATGGAGAGAGGAGCTGGGCGGGCTACAGTCCATGGGGTCGCAAAGAGTTGAATACAACTCTTGTTGAGCGACTAAGCATAGCACACAGCAAGCTGATTCACTCTGTTGTACAGCAGAAATCAGCACAATATTGTAAAGCAATTATCCTCCAATTAAAGAAAATTTAAAACACTACAGTAATAAAAAAATTCACTTCCTTGTGAATTATCTATCTGTAAATTAACTTTGATTCATATCTAAGGTGGAGAGCATCTTTGGTTCCCTAATAAAAATTCACACTTTAAAAATGGTTATATAAGAATTTCAAGTATCATTATCAAAAGCTACAGGTTTCATGAATTCAAAAAAGACATGCTCAAAATAATTATTCATTGATGAAATAAGTGGTGTTCAAGATATTCAGATAGCTAGGGAGATTTTATGGGCCTTACCATGAATAAGGCACAAGTCCTTGGCAATACCAGGAGCCTAATACCTTCAGATAAGTGCACTAGGTCTAGATCTAAACTCTCTTTGGTCTGCCCTCTACTCTATTTCATGGAAGATTCTGTCCTCTAATCTAAATGGAAGGTTGGCTGATTGTCCTCATGATGAACGTATCTCATTTATCATGGTGACTAGAAGTTCCTACAGATTGAGAGTGAAGACTTAAAGGCCTAAGCTCAGCAACAGTTTTTGTGCTTATTTGCGACTAAGTGTTGGTACATTTGACAGAATTTAGTTAACCTGCCAAGTTGCCATGGATTGAACCCGGGTCTCCTGCATTGCAGGCAGATTCTTTACCATCTAAGCCACCAGGGAAGACCCATGGATCTCCCACCTGTCTCTAAATGTAGGATTCTTACAAAGTTGGCTCTATGAACCTGAAAATTGCTGAATGGATACATTGATCTGGTTAGTTTTTCTAACTGAAATTTAAAGCATCTACTTGGTGAAACAACAGACTGAGGTAAGTATGTTTTTAGACTATTTGTGGAATAGTATTAAAGTTTTGATGATTTATTTATACTCACTCTTTAAAAATTATGCCTTCTTTCATTTCCAAGTACAGTTTTACATTTCACTGATACATTGGATGAGTTTGCCCCAATTCCACAAAAATGGAAAATGAATGCAAAAAAAAAATGCATGACCTGAACATACCATTCATAATGCACAGATGAAGTACACTAAAAATAAAGCTGCTCCTTTGTCAAATTTATAATTATACTTTTAAAAGCAGAATGTTAATCACTACTACTTCCTTTTTCCAGTCATTTAAACACAGGTACAAATAAACATAAGCTCTGTTCTCCCCTACTGCTAGTTAATCCACAGACTAGCAAGGGTAATTTCAACAGGACACAGCAGGTCCTCTTGGAGCAATAGCTACATATTATATGTATTTTAATGAGGACAGGATCTCATGCTATGGAAAAAAGATATAACTGTTCTGGTACATAGCCTGCAGCCCTGTGCTCCTCCCAGCCCCATGTTTTTTTAATGAAGTGTTTTGTGGAAATGTGTAGAAAGCATTTTAATTCCAATATTACCTTTATTCACTCACTCCCGAACTATGTATTGAGTGCCTCCTGAAAGAATCAGTGGATCACTTTTGATCATGATGATTATTGTAAATACAATAAGCAATAAGTGTATTAAGTATAATAATATAATAAGTGTAATCATGACCATGATTGAGAATAAAAATACTCACAAAATATTAAGTATTTTATTACTGCAACAGTAATTGCTCATGGTTATCACATTGCCTGGAGGCTCAGGGGGTAAAATATCCACCTTCAATGCAGGAGATGCAGGTTTGATCCCCAGGTTGGGAAGATCTCCTGGAGAAGAAAATGTCAACCCACTCCAGTGTTCTTGCCTGGAACATCTCATGGACAGAGGAGGCTGGGAGGCTACAGTCCATGGGGTCACAAAGAGTCTTAGATGAGTGAGCAACTAAACAACAGCAACAACAACAATCATATTACCAACTACACGTTAACAATCACATTACCAATTACAATGGACCATATACTAATAGACTAATAATGGGGGTAGCTATCTGAAAGGAAGGAAAGTAATTTAAAAAAAGAGAATCACCAAGAATGAGTTGTCTGAAAGGAAGCTGAATTGAAGGAAGAAATAGGTGATCTCTTGTTAATCTTCTCAACCTCTTATGGTTGTGCACATTGTGGCTCAAACTAATACTGCTAAAATACAATGCAATATACTGAAGAAAATCAGAAATTGGAGTGGCTTATAAGCTCCTGCATAAGAGAAAAGTATCTTCCGTTTCACTTCTCAGAGTCAGTGCCTCTGGATGGATAACTGTGTTGTAATTTCTCAGTGAAGGAGGCAGTGTGCTTGTGAATGTGCACATGCATATACATTCATGTCTGAACACATGCATAATGAAACACGATGAATACATGTGGAGTGAAATAATATGCTAAAAATTGAATTCAAGGTCTTTTGCTGTTTTTCCTGTGTCATTGCATTTACAGAAACCATATTGGTTGTTAATTACATCAACTCTTTTATTTTTCCCATTATACATGAGAAGTGGTGTTGATCATGGGTAAAAATGACTGAGTATAGAATCACCAACCTGGGATTATTTAGAGAACACCAGCTGAATCTCTTAATTTTTCGTATAAAGACAGAATAACATGTCCAAATTTACACATTTAGTGACAGAACCAGGAAGATACACCTCTGCTTGCCCCATAAGAAGATAATTTCTGAGTGGCTCCCACCCTCTGGGTGTTTCCCTTCTGCCTAAATCTCAGCTTCCTGGTATTCTCATGTTTGCCCTTCTTCCTTCTCAAAACATCCTCTTATAGCCTCAGACCTTATACTCAAATGGTTGAACTAATTTAAAGTGCTAATCCTTCCAGGAATATTTCTATCTTAACATGAATCAAAGTGTAAACTAAAAAAAACAAAAAACTCTAAACATGGGATTTCAGGAATAAGTGAGGATGAAAGACAACTCAAGCATGATTTCTGTAACTAAAGATCTGTTCAATGCTTCACCAAAATTAAATTCCACTGGTAGGAAATGTATTTCTAATGAACAGAAAAGCCTGCTAACACTAAGTCAGTTTTGTGGGAGGGAGTTCCTGAAGAGTAAGATAACTTGACAGTTTCATGAGATAAAAATGTTTGAGAATCAATGTTTCAAAAAAAAAAGTTGTTCAATACATGCCCTGAATTTTGACACATTAATATGCTATCCATTCAGCACATCTATATACAGTATTAACTGTGTGTTAGATCATGACCTAGGATCTCAAGTATTGTATTAAGATAAGGACCGTACTCTCTTGGAAACTCTCTTGGGGGTTGTGGGGAGGGGGAGATGGAATAACAAGGACACAGATAAATAAACAAGTAATTTCAGATGTAGCTAACCAAAATGAAATAAACAGAATTGGGAGCTATGATAGGGATTGGCTTTAGGCTACTTTGGGCTCGGTGGTCAGAAGACTTCTTTGGAGTAATGATATCTGAGCTTAAACCTGAGGGATGAGAAGGCAGAACTCATGAAGCAGAGAAAGAGGTTTGTGGCATTTGAAGGAACAAGAGCCAAAACTCTAGAAGAGCTTGGTATGTGACCAGAAAGGGATGTGACAGGAGATAAGATCAGAGAAGGAAGGAGGGGGGCCTGCTGATGTAGCAACTAGTCTGTACTTGATTCCAGGAAGTAACTGAGCAGTTTTAAGTATGAAAGTGGTTCAACCCAATTAACTTTCCAGAAGTGGCTTTCACTGTGTGGAGAATGGATTATAGAGAAGAGTGAGGAAGCTTGGAATAAGATGGTGATAGAAGAGTTATGGACAGGTACAGGGTCAAATTTGAGACACAACAGTAGGACCTGATGGATTAGATGTCACAGGTGAGAAAAAAAGGAAAAACCAAGAATGGCACCAAAGTTCTTGGTTTTAAAAATACTCTATCTAAACGTTTGTTTGATTTTATTAGATACAGATGATGTGTAAATATAACTTTAAAAGTTAAATAAAATAATTTTATAAAACAAGTGATGTAATCACTGCTGAAAAGTCACAACACCATATAATATTTTTCATCATTTTGTTTTACCCAAGTTCTAACAATTTACGTATATTGTTGAGTTTAGTTACAAGCAAAATATGTGATTAAACTGTAAGGATTCAAGACAATTTTTAGAAAGGATAATGGCATTAAGCACATATTTTATAGGTTGTAATAAGAGCCATGAATGTTTGAGACTTAGGCTTTAAATAAGGGGAATTAAAGAGACATTAAAAAGAAATAAACCTTCACAGAAACAAGGAAAGGGATGAAATGTTTTCTGAATAGCACTAAGTATACTGCTATAATTCATGGTGAATCCTAGTGGTAACTTTCCCAAAGAAATCATATAAATTCACCAAAACATTAAAGAGCAACTTTATTTCCTTTAAAGAAACAGAAAGGCACCAAATATATGTCAGTGATAAAATGTTTATGCTGATTAGCTTCTCCTTTAGCCTCATGAGCTAAATACCCAAGAATAATGAGACAGAAGGAAATTCATCAAGGAGTATTAGGCTTATAAATGTTCATTCAGTGGCTAACAGATACAATCATTCTCCCCAAAGTCACTAACTATCTTTTTATAATCAGAAAATTCTGCATAATATTATTTTGCTCTTAAATACCGAGTTTCATTTGAGAAGCTCGAACGCTTAATAGTAAGTTTTTTCTGAGATTCCTATTACGACCTGGATTGCCAACCCCCAATCTCCAAGAACACCTTGAGCTATAAAAAGAATTTCAAGAAGGAAGATGGAAAATAAATGAAAGGATTTTTTTCAATAGTTTGCTGAAAGCCTAGACAAATTAGAAGAATCACTTATCTGATGTCAAATGCAAACTCTATTACTCTGGAGGAAATAAGTTGTTTCAATCTGTTGGGGACAAAAAAGTTGTTTCACTTCAAACTATTGCCAGAAAGATACCCAAGAAATTTAGTTTTTCCAGTTACCAATCACCCACAAAAAGATTATCCTTTTCTTCAATTTTTCCAGTGAACCTTGCAATAAAAAGTGGGAATCTAAACCTAGGATAAAGCTGGTTAAAAGGAAGTCAAGTTTAATAGACAACAGTATCATGTATAGATTTCTTAGTTGAATGAGTTCAGGGTTCATAACTGGGCTGTTTGCCCACTGCCTAAAGAGATGATTGCCCTCGGTTCATTCTTCTGACACTTAACAAAATAACTTCTAACAGCTATTTTTGGGGAATGTTACTGAGTGACTTGCCATCATGAAATTTTACTTCAGTAATTTCCCATAAGCTTCAATAAAAAGAAAACTTTAAGGTGGATTAAGCCACATGTGAATATAATTTCTTCAAAACCAACACCCACATATGCACAACAGAACATTTTTCCTTTGTATTCAACACTAGAAAGAGATATCCATGTGGATTAAAATTCATGTGAATAGAATTCCTCAAAAAACAAAGTATAACATTTGATGTTCCAGATTCATTGCTTTAAGCATATGCATAAATAATGAGACAAATGATGCACCAATACAAAGCTACAATAAACACATCTTGAATTGACTGATTATTAAATGAAGTTACCTAAATTATTATTATTTCTCTTCCTTTGCATAAACATAGTTAATTATGGCAAGTTATTAATGAAAATGGAAAGACTGGTCTATTGTTTTACATTTATTCAGTGATTCAAAGCATCAACACACCAAGCACGAATGTATCAGGGATTTCTGATAAAGATCTTGGCTTGACCGTTTAAGAATTGATGTCTAAAAATACTGCAAAAGCTTCAATTTCAAATTCAAGGAGATAAGATTAGAGTAGGACCCTTGGACTGCAAGGAAATCCAACCAGTCCATTCTAAAGGAGATCAATCCTGGGTGTTCATTGGAAGGACTGATGCTAAAGTTGAAACTCCAATACTTTGGCCACCTCATGCAACGAGTTGACTCACTGGAAAAGACTCTGATGCTGGGAGGGATTGGGGGTGGGAGGAGACAGGGACGACAGAGAATGAGATGGCTGGATGGCATCACCGACTCGATGGACATGAGTTTGAGTGAACTCCGGGAGTTGGTGATGGACAGGGAGGCCTGGCGTGCTGTGGTTCATGGGGTCGCAAAGAGTCGGACACGACTGAGCGACTGAACTGAACTGAACTGACTGAACGTTGCTTCATGACCCTGATGAAAACTGCTGTATTTTCTACATTCTCTATTTTCACCCATAGAATGTCTCACCTTCTAACATACTAGGCCACTTATTTTTTTATTATATGTGTTATTCATAGTCTGTGGTCCCTCACTAGAATATCACATCCACAGAAACAGGAATCTGGAACTATTCTGTTCCCTAATGTAGCTCAGGTGCCTAGAAGAGTGTCTGGCACATAGTAGGCACTCAATAAATATTTGTGGCATCAATGTATGTTCTTTAGTTCTGAATAAATTCAAAGCCATTATCTCTTGGAATAATTTGTACATACACATGCATACATACATGCTGCTGCTGCTAAGTCACTTCAGTCGTATCCGACTCTGTGTGACCCCATAGATGGAAGCTCACCAGGCTCCCCCGTCCCTGGGATTCTCCAGGCAAGAACACTGGAGTGGGTTGCCATTTCCTTCTCCAATGTGTGAAAGTGTAAAGTGAAAGTAAAGTTGCTCAGTCGTGTCCGACTCTTAGCGACCCCACGGACTGCAGCCTACCAGGCTCCTCCATTCATGGGATTTTCTAGGCAAGAGTACTGGAGTGGCTTGCCATTGCCTTCTCCGGCATACATACATGCAGAATTTTAATCCTATTTACTTCTAATGCCTTTATTATCTGTTGATAATCAATCAGTGCATGATTATAGACTTAATGCAAAGCAACACCTATAGGGCAAATACTAAATATTTGTTTTAAATGAGGATAGCATTAAAAATTGATATCAATGCTTTTAAAAATAGTACCTTCTGATTAAACAAACTTTCCAAACAGAGTATGGTAGCCAATGTGACCATTGCATAGATTGTATTATAAAATGCAAAGATTCTGTCTTTGTTAGACAATTGCAGCAAAATGTAGAAATGGAATTAAATGTGATAGCCAAAAAGATTAAGTAAGATTCACAAGCATAATACAGCCTTTGAGCATATGGAATAAAACCTGATTTCCTTATCCCAGCTCCAAATGTCACAAACACCTAAGCAAGGTCTTAACAGTAAAGTAATGTGTGCATTCTTAAATTCCATCTGTATTCTCAAGAGCCTCTTTAGTGCTAAAGTTGTCTACAATTTTTGAGCACCCCATAATCCCTCATATACTTTTTTCTTCTTCAATTAATGACTGATTTTATACAAGGTAAGTGGAAAAACTTTTACCCTGAGATGGCAGAGTAAAAGGACGTGCACTTATCTTCTCCTGTGAGAACTCCAAAATTGCAACTAGCTGCTGGACAGCCATCAACAGGAGGATGTTGGAACCCATCAAAAAAAGATACCCACCTTCCTAGGACAAAGGAGAAGCCACAACAAGAGGGGTGCAATCACGTTTAAAATCAAACTCATACCCCCCAGAGACACTTGGAGGGCACAAACAAAACCTTGTGCACACTAAGACCCAGGGAAAGGAGCAGTGACCCCACAAGAGACTGAGCCCAAACCGCCTGTGTGTCCGAGGGTCTCCTGTGGAGGTATGGGTCAGCAGTGCCCTGCCGCAGGAATAGGAACTCTGGCAGCAGCAGTCCTGGGAGGCGCAGCATGTGGCATAAGTCATCTTGAAGGAGGTCACAATTTAGCTGCACCATAGAGCAGCTGGGTGGACGACTCGCCACCTGGAGAACAATTATACCAGAGAAGTTCTTGCACTGCTGTGGAAGTTCTAGGCCCTACAAGAGATTTCCCAACCTGGGGATCTGACAAAGGGACTGGGAATCCCTAGGGAATCTGACTTTGAAGGCCAGTGGGATTTGATTACAGAACTTAAACAGGACTGGGGAAACAGAGACACAGACACTTGGAGGGCACAAACAAAACCTTGTGCACACTAAGACCCAGGGAAAGGAGCAGTGACCCCACAAGAGACTGAGCCAGACTTGCCCGTGAGTGTCCAGGAGTTTCCAGAGGTGTGGATCGACAGTGGCCTGCCGCAGGGTCGGGGATACTGGCAGCAGCAGTCCTGGGAGGTATGGAGTGCTGACATAAGTCCTCCAAAGGAGGGTGTCATTACACCTACCATAGAGACTGAAGCCCTTCCATAGAGACTACAAACCCCAGGACTGGGCCACCTCAGGCCAAACTACAGGGAAGGAACACAGCCCAGCCCATCAGCAGAAAATTAGATTAAAGATTTACTGACCTTGGCCTTGCCCGCCAAAGCAAGACCCAGTTCTCCCCATAGCCGGTCCCTCCCATCAGGAAGCTTCCACAAGCCTCTTATTCTCATCCATCAGACCACAGACAGAATGAAAACCACAATCACAGAAAACTAAGCAAAAACTGATCACATGGAAAAACTTTCTCTAGTCAGTATTAAAATAAGAATACATAACTAAAACAACCTTCCAAATTAAAATTCTTAGCAATGAAAATGTCTACATTGTTGCAAAATATGTTGGATGTCACTTAAGATGGGTTGAGAAAGTTTAATGGACTTGGAAATGATATAGAATTCAGCATATGGCCATGATACCAGGTATCTTGGCATGTATGCCCTTCCAGATCCACTTTCCATGCTCTGAGGACTGAGTGACTGTCAACGCCATCTCCCATCTCCTAGATCCCATGATCCCTTATGACTGCCTATCCCTCCAGGTCCAGGTTGGGTGTGGCCCATGAGAATGTACTCCAGTCACAAGAAAATGAACAAAGGCCCTTCCTGCCAGGTTTCTATGGGTCTGCTGGATTCCTCTACTGAGGACTTCATCTCCTATTCAGAGGTCTCTCCATAAAACCATGCTATCTTTTCCCCCTTACTTGTTATACCCTGTGCGTGTGTGCTAAGTTGCTTCAGTCATATCCGACTCTTTGCCACCCCATGGACTGTAGCCCGCCAGGCTCCTCTGTTCATATATTTCTCCAGGCAAGAATACTGGAGTGGGTTGCCGTGCCCTCCTCCAGGGGATCTTCCCAACCCAGGGATCAAACCCTTGTCTCTTATGTCTGCTGCATTGGCAGGTGAGTTCTTTACCTCTAGTGCCACCTGGGAAGCCCTAGGGATAGTAGTGACTCCCTATCAGTACTAACCCCAGGGTACAATACTTTCCTTACTGTTCTTACCCATTTTCTACTTCTTTGGAAACAGTCTGTCTCTTCATCTTACCTGGATGCCATCCTTCCTTCAGGAAGGATGCAGGAATGCCATCCTTCCTGCTAAAACTCTGATTAGACACACAGATTTTCTCACACTGATGTCCTGCCTTGACATCCAGATTTTACAGCTCTGTAAACAGCACGAAGCTCAAACAAAGATTGATGGATCACCTGGGTTTTTCCAATTCATTCATTCCTCCACATCCCATTTGTTAGCCATGCTAATAGATGTGTGGCTTCCCTAGTGGCTCAGTGGTAAAGAATCCGCCTGTCAAGGGTTTGATCCCTGGGTCAGGAAGATCCCCTGGAGAATGAAATGGCAATCCACTGCAGTATTCTTGCCTGGAGAATCCCATGGACAGAAGAGCCTGGCAGGCTACAGTCCATGGGTTCTCAAAAAGAGCTGGACATGACTTAGCAACTAAACAACAAGAGGCATGTAATCATATCTCCTTGTGGTTATAATTTACATTTCCTTGATGACTAATCATGCTGAGTATCTTTAAATGTTCTTATTATCCATTCTTATACCAATATCTTCATGGGGGCAGTATCTGTTTTTCTTTTTTCTTTTTTTTTTTATTGGAGGCTAATTATTTTACAATATTGTATTGTTTGGTTTTGCCATACATTGACATGAATCCGCCCCGGGTGTACGTGAGTTCCCCCTCCTGAACCCCCCTCCCACCTCCCTCCTCCCTTTATCCTCCCTCTGGGTCATCCTCGCACACCAGCCCCGAGCATCCTGTAACATGCATCGACCCTGAACTGGTGATTCGTTTCACATATGACAACATACATGTTTCAATGCCATTCTCCCGAATCATCCCACCCTCACCCTCTCCCACAGAGTCCCAAAGACTGTTCTATACATCTGTGTCTCTTTTGCTGTCTCGTATACAGGGTTATCATTTGCATCTTTCTAAATTCCATATATATGCATTAGTATACTGTATTGGTGTTTTTCTTTCTGGCTTACTTCACTCTGTATAATAGGCTCCAGTTTCATCCACCTCATTAGAACTGATTCAAATGCATTCTTTTTAATGGCTAAGTAATACTCCATTGTGTATATGTACTAAAGCTTTCTTATCCATTCATCTGCAGATGGACATCTAGATTGCTTCCATGTCCTGGCTATTATAAACAGTGCTGCAATGAACACTGAAGTACATGTGTCTCTTTCAATTCTGGTTTCCTCGGTGTGTATGCCCAGGAACTAAACAGACATTTCTCCAAAGAAGACATAAAGATGGCTAACAAACACATGAAAAAATGCTCAACATCCCTCATAATCAGAGAAATGCAAATCAAAACCACAATGAGATACCATTTCACACCAGTCAGAATGGCTGCTATCCAAAAGTCTACATGTAATAAATGCTGGAGAGGGTGTGGAGAGAAAGGAACCCTCTTACACTGTTGGTGGGAATGCAAACTAGTACAGCCACTATGGAGAACAGTGTGGAGATTCCTCAAAAAACTGGATGTATCTGTTTTTAAAATGAAAATAATTTCATTGAAAGTTCACTGAAATTATTTGCAAAGTGGCTGAACTCTCAAGTATACAGCACAATTATCAACAAATTTTAGCTTTGATGAACTGATTACTTGATTGAGTTGAAATCTAGCAGTATTGATAGTATCATGCATTTTATTATGTATTTTATTTTTTTTTATTGGAGGCTAATTATTTTACAATATTATATTGGTTGGTTTTGCCATACATTGACATGAATCCACCCCGGGTATACATGAGTTCCCCCTCCTGAACCCCCCTCCCACCTCCCTCCTCCCTTTATCCTCCCTCTGGGTCATCCCTGCACACCAGCCCCGAGCATCCTATAACATGCATCGACCCTGAACTGGAGATTCATTTCACATATGACAACATACATGTTTCAATGCCATTCTTCCAAATCATATTTTAATACAGGAACCTACCATTGAGTTTACAGGCATGTTTTAATTTTAAAGAAACAAAGGCAGTCTGACTAGTACAATCTAGCAATACTCTCATATTGAACTATTTTCATTCTTTTAATTTAAAATTATAATCAAGATTAGAACATCTTATTCTCCCTAAGACACATGTAATCTGAAATTGGCACAGCAAGAGTTTGCTACAAATGCGAGAGGAGATAGAGATGGTTCATTTGCTTTTAAAATGGATACGATGAATATAGCACATGTAGGGAAAAATTAACTAACTGGAACAAAATGTTTTTCACAATCCATTCCTCTCAGCTGGAAACCCTACTATCACTTTTTTTTTTAAGATAATAAGAAAGTCCATAAACTCAAAATGCCTCTATTTTTAATCACTTAAATCCTATTTTAATTCTGAATTTGACAAAGTAGAACAGCTACTCAGGATCTTTCATAGTCACATGTATTCTTCTAAAGGACAATCTTTTTTTTTTTTTTTTTGGCTAATCCTATGATGGAAATACCCCTGATTTAGTATGCTTTTAATAACAATAACCACTATTGCATTTTGAATATAAGATATACGCCTGTGTGTGAACAACCAATGCAAGTCAGGAAAGGAATCAAACGACACTCAATCTACTGCACTAGAAAATTATAAGATGGGAGCTACTTCCCTTCCTAGATAGCATGATTTTGATTTTGGTATGATTTCTTCACTCTTTCTCAAGTTACACACCTCAAACTCATTGAGCGCTCTCAGCACCCTCATCCAATTGGGAACATTTTCTTCAAGGATAGCTTTCAGTTATTGCTCTTATGATTCCCCTCTATTGCCAATTACCTCTGTTCTTACTCACAGCTTCTCTGTCTGACAATCCCCAAAGCTTCCTAAAGAGCTTCTTGACTTCACTTGTTCCCCACTGCTCATCAGAATTCTGCATTGTTGCCAGAGTTGCCTTTCCAATCACTCATATCCACCCCTCAAGCATTTACTACTCCTTATTGCCCATCATGAAAAGTTCCAGCCTTTTGAGAAACAATAAAAGGCCTTTTCAAATCTCACTATCCACCTATTCTATCTTCCACATCTTCCTTGATTATCCCTCATTTCCAACATATTCCAAAATTCCAACAGACATTTTTAAAGGTTTTTTTAAAAATGTGGACCATTTTTAGTCTTTATTGGATTTGTTACAACTTTGCTTCTGTTTTATGTTTTTGTCTGTTAGCCAAGAGGCATATGGGATCTTAGCTTCCCAACAAGGGATTGAACCTGCACCCCCCGCATTGGAAGGCAGTCTCAACCACTGGTTCTCCAGTGAAGTCCCCAGTCAGAAATTTTAATTAATATAAAATCAACTTTCACATGTTTACATCTTTGCTTAGGCCATTTCCACCTTAGAATGTCTTCCTATTTTCTTTGTCAGATAAAACTCCACTTATTTGCCTAGAATATGTTCCATGAACACTTCTGCGGGACTTTCATAGACTATCTCAGGCAGAATAACTGCTGCCCAGTGTTTCCGTATGGTGTGTACCTGCCTGTACCACAGCTTTAAGCACATTCTATCTTAATTATTACTATATTTTCATTTCATATCTATCAGACTTTGCAATGGGGACAGGACTAGGGACCACGTCCTATTCATCTCTAGCGTGAATGAGAGAAGAGGAACTGTGCATTTCTAGCACAGCACAGAATCTTGATGAATAACTCGTTACTTAAACATGTGATATTTATACACTTAGGACCAGGGATATACAAAAGTCTATTTCTTGTTTTCCTTCTATGTTCACACCTGCAAGACACGTAGCTTTCAATGGAAAAACATGTTCAAAATTATCTTTTGTTTCAATGTAGGCATTAAAATTGTATGATGGTTAACTGGCCAATTTAAAAGTCTAACTTCCACCATAGTTTATATATCCAATGTGTATAACAGAGCAATAATAAAACTGAAAATGTTTCATTCAACTCTATAAAATAATCAATCAATCACTGCCTTGGTCAAATTTTAGGACTGTCATTTCTGCATTGAAAGTCAATAGATGCCACAACAGTTGTGTCCACAGAGAGAAGCAGGTTTGCCAGGACTTGGAAAACTGGACAGGGGAGGGTCCTTCCAAAGGAGAGAGGGATACTCAGCTTCAGCATGAATCGGATATTGTTAGATCTTCAGTTTTTCAAGAGGAAAAATGGATGTGTTCGGGAGAACTCTCAGTCTTTAAAGGTGAACAGCCACTTAACACAGAACTAGAAACAGTATATGACCTAAACAAAATATACCTTCAAGCCACACGGACCAGCAGGAGACAGCTGTCAACTCCTTTTAAGGATGCTGAAGAAGTTTAAAATTGGATTCCCTGTTGGCTCAGATGGTAAAGTGTCTGCCTGCAATGCAGGAGAACCGAGTTCAATCCCTGGGTCAGGAAGAGCCCCTGGAGAAGGAAATGGCAATCCACTCCAGTACTCTTGCCTGGAAAATTCCATGGATGTAGGAGCCTGTTGTGCTACAGTCCATGGGGTCCCAAAGAGTCAGACACGACTGACTCACTTCACTTTCACTTTCAAGAGTCACTTAGTAAGACAGACTTGAAGTCAGCGGCACACTGTATTACAATAGCTATTTTGTTTTGAAGTACATTTGACAAGAGGTATAAAAATAATTTTAGAAGTTCACAATTCTACACACATTCATGTTCAACTTATACTGCTCAACTATAACAATATACTTAATCCAGGTTTTATGGGTTTTATTAAGGCAGAAAGGGAGAGGCCCCATAGAAATCTGGATATTCTCTTTGTAGCACATGATGACTCACCACTTTTTTTGCAGCTCCATCCACTTTCCCAGGCTTCCCTTGTGGTTCAGTGGGTAAAGAATCTGCCTGCGATGCGGGAGACCTGGGTTCGATCCCTGGGTTGGGAAGATCCCATGGAGAAGGGAAAGGCTACCCACTCCAGTATTCTGGCCTGGAGAATTGCATGGATTATATAGTCCATGGGCTTGCAAAGAGTCAGACACAACTCAGTGACTTACATACACACACACACACACACACACAAATACACACACACCCTCTTTCCCTATGAACAAGATGCCTATTCTCTGTGGACTAACTTTGGCTCATCCTCTGGACCAAAGCAAACAAATTATATCAACTCATGACAAAATGAGAACTGTAGATAAAATGGCTTTAATTTATTATCATTTTCATGTGTGTTGCAAGGCTTAAAAGAGGGTTATTATCTCAGAGACGTAAATATAGAATAGTCAGAAGTTTCTGGTGTGGTTGTCAGATAAAAAACTAGGGAAGAGGCCTGCTTGGTCCTCTTAAAAATTATATGTAGAATTAAAATAAAATCTATAAGAGATGAACTTTTAAAAAATTCTACAAGTTCCATCATCTAAATAAGGGCAAAGCTATCAAGTGAGTAAAAAAGAGTTGCCCAACTGACCTGCACTGTAGAGTATTTGTTTTGATACTTTTTTTTTATGAGCAGTAAAGACTCCACCAAAGAATTTTTATGTAGCAGAAAATTCTAGGCATCACCCAGGCATCATAATAATTTTTTAAAATTCTTAGTCACCACTTCAATTTTCTGATCATGCCATAGATTATTTAATTTATTTTTTGTTCAAATGCCAGCATCTGTTGTCAACTCTCAAAACACTGATTGAGAATCTATAACAATTAGTTACTCACAGTCACTATGGAAACAAGATGGCTTCACTGAAAATTAAGGGTTCATACACTATTAAAATAATATTTTTAATATCATGATGCTCTATTATGCTAGCATTTCATAATCTGTGACATGAAAATAACATATGAGGAAGTGGTTTATGATCTGTGAGACCATATTCAGGTGATATTAGCAGCAGCAACAACAACATCAAGAAAAATGTTGTAAGATCTTTAATGGCCTGAACCTAATTAGCACAGTAATTATGTTGCTTGAATTTCCCTCTATGCTCTCCACATCATAGCAATGTGCTCTTACAACCTGTGTCAGAAGAAGCTTCCATTTGTTGCTCTTATAATGCTAACATGGATCAGGGAAATAGAAGGCTGAAGATAGAACAGAGAAGAGCTGGTGATGGCTTCTTATACTCCACATGAAAACATCTTTTCCCCATGAAAACCCAAGATATTCCATTAAGATCCCAAGTGAAGTGAAGTCACTCAGTCGTGTCCGACTGTTTGCGACCCCATGGACTGTAGCTTACAAGGCTCCTCTGTCCATGGAATTTTCCAGGCAAGAGTACTGGAGTGGGTTGCCATTTCCTTCTCCAGGGGATCTTTCTGACCCAGGGATCAAACCTGGGTCTCCCGCATTGCATGCAGATGCTTTACCATCTAAGGCCACAGGGAAGATCCCAAGGATATATGTAATCTCAGAGTCGGTGATATAATCTGATTAAATCTTGAGTCCAACTAATTGTTTCAAGTTTGACAAGACTGAAAATGAAATGTAAAGTGTCTAAGCACATTAGATCATTTCACTTTTCAAGTTATTTGATAGCAGACTGGGGTAAAATAAGTCTCTATTAAGAATTTGTAACACTTGCATTTACACACATATACAGTAAAGATCAAACCTGGGTGTTCATTGGAAGGACTGATGCTAAAGCTGAAACTCCAATACTTTGGCCACCTCATGCGACGAGTTGACTCACTGGAAAAGAGTCTGATGCTAGGAGGGATTGGGGGTGGGAGGAGACGGGGACGACAGAGAATGAGATGGCTGGATGGCATTACCGGCTCGATGGATATGAGTTTGAGTGAACTCCGGGAGTTGGTGATGGACAGGGAGGCCTGGCGTGCTGTGATTCATGGGGTCGCAAAGAGTAGGATACTACTGAGTGACTGAACTGAACTAAACAGTAAAGATAAGGTGGTTTTGATTAGATGTGAAAGACTATAGGATAAAATAGAAACCTTTTTGACACTGGAGTTGAGGGGACTCTCTGAAGATTTCCAAAAATTATGTTCATTGCAGCACTATTTACAATAGCTAGGACATGGAAGCAGCCTAATCAACAGAGGAATGGATAAAGAAGATGTGATACATATATACAATTGGATACTACTCAGCCATTAAAAAGGATGAAATAATTCCATTTACATCAACACGGACGGACTTAGAGATTGTCATACTGAGTGTAGTAAGTCAAAGAAAGAAATATCACATGATATTGCTTATATGTGGAATCTAAAAAACGTGATACAAAAGAACTCATATACAAAACAGACACAGACTCACTTAAGAATGAACTATGTTACTAGGTGGAAAGAGCAGGAAGGGAAGGATAGAGAATTTGGGATGGACATGTATACACTGCTATATTTAAAACAGATAAGCAACAAGGACCTACTGTGTATCACAGGGAACTCTGCTCAAGATTTTTTAACAACCTAAATGGGGAAAGAACTTGAAATATAATAGATTTAAGTATATGCGTGACTAAATCAGTTTGCTGTATACCTGAAACTATCACAACTATACTCCAATATAAAGTAAAACATTTAAAAAAGATATATACTGAAATATTTACATATTAAAAACAACCAAAAAAACCATTCGATTTAATTAAAAACATATCTTGCACTAGTAAAAGCAGTAAAATTAATTTTTGGTATTTTTGTTGCTTTGTTTTTCTAAGTTTTTATGGTTTTGGTCATAAAATTAGTTTCTCTTAAGGAGAAAACAAACTAGTCTACTGATGTCATCCATCATCTAGTATTCAGTAATGCTTGATAAAGGCATTCTAAAGTTTTTCAATGTTATTTTCAATATTTAATAGAGAGAAACAACTGTAAATTTAATAAATGTTGCACATAAGAAATGAAAATTAGTAGGAAACAAATGCACCATTTCCTTTCATTTTGATTGACTTTAGTGAAGCACTTAATAGTGAGTGAGATTAAGTATATTTGAAAATTCAATAACATTTTAATGTTTTATTTAAGGAATGCTACTATAATTTTAATATCTAAGAGGAAGCATGTTCTATTTTAAAGAGGGTAGATCTGGGAATAAGAAAATCTGCATTTCAACTGGGTGCCGCATCAGAGTGGTTTGTGTGCTCTAAATATCTCTGGGCTTCAGAATCCCATAGTGTAATATGAGGCAACAGATTACATCTCAGGTTCTTTCCAGTCTGTTTGTATATAGTTCTTACTCCAAGTATGTGTCTCATTTAGCCATCTTCAGCAATCTAAGTTTTTCCAGCAGTTAGATAATGAATTTTATCACATACAGCTTTAAAGCATGATTGTTTTCCAATGAATAATTTAATTGATTAATATCTGTTGATTAATATCTTCTTATTCAATGTGTGGTCCATGGACCAATATCACCTGAGAGCTTATTATAAATGCAGATTCTCAGGATGCACTCCAGATCTACCCAATAAGAATTTGTATTTTAACAAGATCTCCACACGATTCACAGGAACAATCAAGTTTGGGACACATGGCTTAGTACTAGGCTCCTTCTCCCAGTTTTTTTTCATGTACAATTTGAAACTTTTAATATTATCGTACAGTTTATATTTTATTATGAGTGATACATTTGGCTTAATAATGTACTTTTTAATTTTGGTATCAGCTTCAGTTCTGGCAGATTTTCAAATATCATCATCCAACACAACTGGCAAAACCAGTACATGAACTTTCAAACTTTCAGACTGCAAGTGAATCCATATTTTGTGCTAGAATATGATAACCACAACCTCTAGTACTACACCAAAAGTTAAAAAGGGAAAATGCACTCATAAATATTTAATACTTCATAAATTCTCATTTAAGAATATTCAGTGTAGGTGACCAGAGAACATAGCAGCTCAGGAATGAAAGTTAGAACTTGAAATGAATTTGTTTGTTTTTTTGGTAAAGGTGGTCTTCCCTTTCATTATACTGAATACCTGCCACCTAAGAGGTAAATTAAGATAAGGAATTAAAGCAGGGCCAAAGGAAAGGAACATTTTTAATTAATTGTGGTCAAAGTCTCTTTAGGGTGGGTTTTCTATTGTTGTTTGTTTATTTTTATTTTTTCTTCAAATTTTAATTCTATTTCATTCTTTTTTAAATTTATTTATTTTAATTGGAGGCTAATTACTTTACATTATTGTATTGGTTTTGCCATACATTGACATGAATCTGCCCCAGGTGTACATGTGTACACACCATCTTGAACCCCCCTCCCACCTCCCTCCCCATCCCATCCCTCTGGAGAATAAGGGTTAAAGCAAAATTCATTCCATGCTTTGATAAATGTTGACTGGACTGCCTACGCTGTTTCCTATAGGATACTCCCACATCTGTGATTTGGAATTTGCCCTGCAGTTACATGGAGGGATAAGCCATAGACAGAAAACATTTCAGGTAAATTTCAAGGCAGTTAATACATTCACTCTTAAATTTGAAATATGTCTGATTAAACTACAGCTCAATGTATGGATTTTGGGCTCCTTTGATGCTAGTTTGGTTCAGTTCAGTTGCTCAGTCATGTCTGACTCTTTGCAATCCCATGGACTGCAGCATGCCAGGCTTCTCTGTCCATCACCAACTTCCAGAGATTGCTCAAACTCATCGATTGAGTGATGCCATCCAACCATCTCGTCCTCTGTTGTCCCCTTCTTCTACTGTCTTCAATCTTTCCCAGCATCAGGGGCTTTTCCTGCTAGTACTATACATATAAAAGTGAAGGGCAGAGAGTACTCTCATCAGAGGGTTTTCTGGCATCAAATAATAGAATGGTAACCATGAGTGACCGCCAGGAGATGGCCTAAAATGCAGGAGACTAAGGTTTGATCCCTGGGTCAAGAAGGTCCCCTGCAGCAGGAAATGATAACTCACTCCAGTACTCTGGCCTGGGAAATCCCATGGACAGAGGACTCTGGCAGGCTACAGTCCATGGGGTCGAAAAAGAGTTAAACATGACTTAGCAACTAAACCACCACCTCCAGGGGCTCTGTGACATGTGGGATCTTTCTTGACCAGGGATTGAACCCACATCTCCTGCACTGGCAGGTGGATTCTTTACCACTGGGTCACCTGGGAAGCCCAGGACCTAACCTTAAGTGGCAGAGGAATATTGTAGGATAAACAAACATGAGATGAGGGTGAAAGAAAGAGTGTTCATTCATTTGTTCATTAAACACTCTGGTAGATTAGAGGACACAGTAGTGCCTAATCTCTGCCCTTATGGAATTTGTACTCTAGTGAAGGAGATTCCAAATTTGAAATGTAACCTCATAAGTTGTCTCAATGCTTTACATTTTCAATCATGGCTTCAGAGAGCTCAGTCCTCTTAAAAGAACAATACATTCCTCCCCTTCGCGTCCTGCACTGGCATTTTTTATTTTAGGTATTTTGAGATTGTTTTGAGATTGTCCCCTACATCCTGGAGGCTTCCCTCATGGCTCAGATGGTAAAGAGTCCACATGCAATGCAGGAGACCTGGCTTCAATCCCTGGGTCAGGAAGATCCCTTGGAGGAGGGCATAGCAATCCACTCCAGTATTCTTGCCTGGAGAATCCCATGGACAGAGGAGCCTGGTGGGCTACAGTCCATAGGGTTGCACAGAGTCAGATATGACTGAGCAACTAACACACACATACGCCCTACCTCCTAGCTAAGATGTGCAGTGTTTGTCCCCATACTTTATAAAGGAAGAAAAGAATCTGGATTTTCATGTTGGCAAAATACTGACAACAATTCACATGCTTTCAGACTACAATGCAGATTAAACAAAAACATATGTGAGGAGCATGTGCTTGCTGGACATAGCTTATTAGCCTCTGTAAAAAATCTGCTATTTTAGTGATATTAACATCTTTTTCAAAGAATGTATATCTCACACGTTTCCTTTATATATAAAGCATAATGGGACAAATGAAAACCTTTTACATGATTAACTTATGCAATTCATCTAATGAACATTAAAAATATACCCAGAGCTGGAATAATGTAGAAGATTTTCATAGAAGTAATTTTTAATAAGTAAACAAGATTAACAATATAATTTAACAGTATCACTTTTGTGGACTATCTGGAAGAATATTTTGTAGTAAGGCCCTAACTCACATTAGTATGTACTTCACTGAAAGTGTTATTTCATGTTTCTATTAATATCATTAATGTCATATTAATAATTGTTATTTTTATTAATATCATGATTTATATGTTTCAAAGTTTCAGGGGAAGAAAATAAGAAAAAGCTCAGGCTCTGTTTGTGATTTCTATTGTCACTGATTTCTTACGGATTTGCTAAGCCAATACATCTGGATTTCAAGCCACCCAAAGAGGAAAAAAAATATCAGAATCATCCAATTTGACATGTCCACGTGACTCATGAATAACAAAAGGGCAATTTTTTCAACCATTCTTGCCTATAATTAAATACAAGTAACTATATTCAGTCAGTAGTTACCCAATCTGATACCAGCACAGAGGAACAAAGACAAAGGGAACACAAAAGCTCCTCCTGTTTGGATGAATGTAAACAATTTTGCCCTTGCTTTCAAGGCACAGACCTTTCACAGTAATTAGGTTTAAATATAGTTCTCTTGTTTTTAAACAACAGATGGCTGCCATCTTGTGCACTTCCATTTTTACAGAAATATTTTATTGTGGCTGAAAGGGATTTTCATTCGTTATTCTGTCTGCACGTCTCTTGGTTTCTACAAGAAACTGGTTAAGGGAGAAATAAGATCTCGAACATAAAGGGTGAGAATGTGGTAGCTCTCCACCTCAGAGGCTGCATGTGAAGAGTCAGGGTTAGGGAAGGAGCCAACAATAGAGGTCAGGTAATTTTTAGACTGGGTGAGAGCCTTAAGATTCAATTAGCAATAAAATAAAGCAAGCATGACCAAAGCTGAGAAGGACTTTTGGGTTTTATTGTACCTGATCCTCAGTGAGTAATCAATCAGTATTTGTTGAATGAATAAATTATATTCAATAACATCTTGTCTAAGATCATAAATCTTCAGTCTTTCTAAGGCAAGTCTTTGAAAGCAAACATTTAAAGCTGTGTGCTCTAGCACCAGACATCCAGATATTATTAAGGAGCTTTACCGTGGCTGCTAAAAATGTTCATTTTGAAAACGGTGAGTGTTTTGCCTCATAGAGACAAAGCCTGAGTCTCTTTTATTGGATGATTCATGTTAGGTCATTATCAACAACCAAGATTCTGACGGTACCCCCAGATGATCAGAAAGAGAATATAAACCATCAAATAGTCTAAATTTCTTTCTCCAAGCATCTTTTAACTATCATTTCTTCCCCCGGCTCCTCTCAGTTGTAGGAAATTGTAAAAGTCCAGAGTATAAACTTGTATTTCCAACTATAGAAAATTATAAAAAGGAGTCATCAAAGGAATACAAAAGTGAATAAGACAAATAACTTGATTTCATGGAATTTAAAATCTAGTTTGGAGAGAAGATAAATGACACATTACAATATAAGGCAGAGTGAAGCAAATGCTGGAGAGTGGGAGAGGCAGGCAAAAGTGACAGGAGTACAAGGAGGCAGGCAGGATTAATTGTGAGTATGGTGACCAGGAAATCAACAGGCTGGACAGAAGAACTGTGACTGGTAGTTAGGGAGGATGGCTATGCTGGCATCTTTAAAGGCCCTGAGTGTCTGCTATTGTCAGGAAATAGCAAGGAGATGCATATGGCCAAAAGGTGAAGAAAGGGGCAGGAGATGAGAGGAGATCTAGATTCTATCAAGAGACCATATAGGGACTTCCTTGGTAGTTCAATGGTGGGGACTGCACGCTTCCACTGCAGGGGGCATGGATTGGATCTCTGGTGGGGGAACCAAGATCTCACATGTCATGTGGCCAAATAAATAAATAGTTTAAAAAAAAAAACCAACAACTGTCTTTATTTTAAAAAGAGAGAGAGAGACGATATAGAAATGATGCTCTTACTCTGTAGGCAGGGATATGTCATTCAGTAAGTTTGTGGTGAGGATGTCATGATCAAATATTTATAATACTTAATTCTGGTAGAAGTGAGAAAGCTATATGTTCAACAATAAGTGATTGATGCCCAAATAAATTTGAGGAGGAAGTGCAGGAGGAGGGATTGAGAGAGATCTGGAGATAGGAAAGGAAAGAATTGTTGATCAAATGGATATGGTGATTAATAAGAGTAAAGAAGATGCAGGAGTGGCAAAGAAAGTAGGCTCCAAAATCACTCTAAGTCTTTGGCTTTGTAACTGGAAAGATGCTGACTTCATCACATCATTCAGGGAAGACCACAGAAAGAGTATGTCTTAGATTATATATATACATATATAAAGCACAACATCCATTCCTCAGCTTAATACTTGCTATTCCTTACATCAGGAACACTGTTCCCATCCCTCAGCACACAACCTAACTTGTGCTCATCATTCAGGTCTCAACTAAAACATTTCATCCTCGGAGAAATCTTCCCTCAACACTGAGACAGTAATAGGTGCCTTATCATAGGTTCTCATTTTCTGCTGTACTTCTTTTTAGCACTTAGGGTATTTGCTTCTTTATTCTATGCCTGTTATCCCAGTAGACTGAAAGCTCGAGGCAGGTCTTGTTCATCAGTGGATGCCCTTCACTGAGGACACAGCATTCATATAAACTTGTTCCATTCCGTTCTGTCGCTCAGTCGTGTCCGACTCTATGCGACCCCGTGGACTGTAGCCTACCAGGCTTCTCCGTCCATGGGATTCTCCAGGCAAGAATACTGGAGTGGGTTACCGTTTCCTTCTCCAGGGGATCTTCCCGACCCAGGGATCGAACCTGGGTCTCCCGCATTGGAGGCAGAAGCGTTAACCTCTGAGCCACCAGGGAAGCCCAATAAACTTGTTCAGTAAGTATTAAGTAAGTGAACAAATACCTGATGAGTTTCTTTGTCAATGGGGTTAGCAATGGCAGATGACCTGTCTGTGTCTCCTTTTTGCTTCTCACAGAGTAACTATTTCCCAACCACATCACACAAAAGCACACCATTTCTCCCAAATTCTTTTCCCTCTTTGCTTGTCTAATCACCACAGGAGATTTCTCTCTCTCTTAGTTCTTTAACTCACTTGTAACCTCCTGAACAACCCTGATGATGAATAAGTGTAGGAGTAATGAAAGTAACAACTAGGAAATGGAAAGTGAATTAGGATAGAAAGTCTCTCAAGCTCAAGGCCTTTGAAAATGCCCTAATCCTCTGTTTACAATTTCCACCAAAGACTTCATCTGCCTCCTGTCCTCCCCTAATTCCATCTGCTCTCCTTAAGCATCATGCTCAAAGTACAAAATAAAAATCTTACTCAGTGATTTTGTTTAGGTTTTAATTACCCTCATTTTATGGCACTCTTTTTATTCTTTCCTTTTCTAGTTCACTCATTTCACTTAAAATTTTTTATTTTATATTGGTAAGAACATTTAATTTGAGATCCACTCTGTGTATAATATTGTTGACTATAGGTACAATGTTGTACAGCATATCTAGAGAACTCATTCATCTTGCTTAAATGAAACTTTATGTCCTATGATTAGTGACTACCCATTTTCTCCTCCCTGACAACCAGCATTCCACTCTTTCTTTTTTTAAACAAAAGGAATTTATTTTCTCAAAGTTCTAGAGACTGGAAGCCCAACATTAAGGTGCCTTTAGGGTTAGTTTCTGGACAGAAGCCAGAAGATACAGTTTAAAAACACACTGAAGTGGAGCTACCTGGTGTGAAGTCAAGCTTTTGACAGATCCTCACCATAGCATCCATGTTTTCCCAACACAAGTGAAATGAAGTCGCTTAGTCCTGGCCGACTCTTTGCAACCCCATGGACTGTAGCCCGACAGGCTTCTCCGTCCATGGGATTCTCCAGGCAAGAATACTGGAGCGGGTTGACATTTCCTTCTCCAGGGGATCTTCCCAACCCAGGGATTGAACCCAGGTCTTCCACATTGCAGGCAGATGCTTTAACCTCTGAGCCAACAGGGAAACCCCTGGTGAAGAAGTTTGAACTACATTATTTCTACAGGGACACATCTCTAGTTCAAAATTTCTGAAACCAAAATTTACAACAGTTTTTTGTATAGTGGATTGCATAGTGGTGGATTTAAAAAAAAAAAAAACTTTTTATTTCGTATTGGTGTGTTTAGTTGCTAAGTCGTGGCCGACTCTTGTGACGCCATGGACTGTAGCCTGGCAGGCTCCTCTGTCCATGGGGTTCTCCAGGCAAGAATACTGGAGTGGGTTGCCATTTCCTTCTCTAGGGGATCTTCCCGACCCAGGTATCGAACCTAGGTCTCCTGCATTGCAAGCAGATTCTTTAACGACTGAGCTATGAAGAAAGCCAATGGAGTACAGCCAATTAACGATATTGCGATAGTTCCAGGTGAACAGTGAAGGAGCTCAGCCATACATACATATATGTGTATCCATTCTCCCCCTAAACTCCCCTCCCATCGAGGCTTTCACATAACATTGAGCAGTTTTCTGTGCTACACAGTAGGTCCTTGTTGGTTATCCATTTTAAATATAGCAGTGTGTTTATATATAAATAATTATAGCCACTAAAACCTTATAAATTAGGATTTTAACAAGATGAAGAGAAAAATAAGCAGTTACTACATTAGCATGATACTCATGTAGATTTTTTAATTCTTCTTATTATTGGTTTAATGTTGTTTCCGAAAGGGACTTATTCAAGTCTCTCACTACTGCTCACTGTTCTCCCCAGCTTTCTGAGATAAAATTGACATATATTATTGTATGAGTTTAAGGTGTATAGACTGTTGATCTGACATACTTACATATTGCAATATGTTTTAATCACTTCTTTGCCCTACACTTTCCTTTGAGATACTGTATATGTTCCTACTTCTGATATTGTTGTGAACCTAAGGACAAATGGAAGATTTCCATTGATAGTAAGATGCCTAATATGCACAGATTGGTCCTGCAGGTACAGTTATTTCTTAGAACAAAACACCTTCACAAAGTCCTTCATTTTCTTTTTCTAAAAAGGAACAGTTTAGAAGTTATTTACCTGACTAAGCCATTCTTCTTTGGCAACAAAGAAAGGGATGAGGGAAGTAGCAAGAAGGACAGGAAGGAGGGAGAGAAGGAGGAGGAGAGCAAGAGATGGAGAGAGTACTGAAGGGTGTCTATAAATTGTGGCTTCTCATACCTGAATACTTATCATTGCCCTGCTGTTACAAGTACCATCTACATATGTGTGTATATAGAGTTCCATACATATGTATATAATGTTGTATCTTCATAAGGCACAAAATTAGGAGACCACAAATGTACATCATTGTAAACATCATCTACAATAGCTTATTGTTTTAGGTCAGGTCTTGCATGCAATTTTTTTGTTTTATTTTTTAAATTAAAGTATGTATTTGGCATCATAGGAGTCTTAGTTGTGGCACACAGGATCTTTAGTTGTGACCTGTGGTATCAAGTTCCCTGACCAGAGATCGAACCCCAGTAGTTTGGAGTCTTAACCACTGGACTGCCAGGGAAGTCCCTGTAGGTATATTTTTAATCAGGTTCTTTGTCCAGGCCCTAGCATAGCAAGATATACATATGTGTACATGTGCACATGTGTATGCAAACACACACACACACAGTCACACACATCCCAAAGCATTTACTAACCCAGATGAACTCTAAAGATGCTTATTAGCCTATACCCTTTCTAAAGATTAGTCCACACGCAAGTCAGGCCTGCACTGTTATGTTGCTACAGCCAGAAACTCTGAAAAAGCACTGATGTCCAAGGTGATGACAAAGATGAATTCAATGAGAGACAATTTAATAAGAATACATATGAATTGAGCTGCCCTGGTATAAAAATAATAAATTTAAATTAAACTCTTCCTTATGTAGTTGGATTCCTAATTAAGTTATAAGCTTTAATCTCTAAATCTAAATGCAATTATGCTAAAGGTAGTACACAGGGACAGATAAAAGATCCTCACTATATAAACTCAAAGGCAAATGTCTGAGCTACGGAAACCTGTGGGTGCAGAGAGAGAAGCAATGGTAGTTCAATACATCCAGTTCTTGAATAAGTAATGTAAACTCATGCCATCGCTTGAAATTAGCAGAAAAAAGTACTGAGGACAAGGTTAAAAAGTTTTTACCCTCAATGCCATCTCTAGCTGCATGTAGACAAGCAACAATTACTTAGGGACACACATTAGGAATGAAACTCTTTGCCTTACTAGCCTTAGAATATTTCCTCACAATTTCAGTGAAGTTGTATGGGAAGAGCTCATTGTATATTTCCTTGTATTTGCCTCCACCCACTAGCATAACTTCAAATTCTCACATTTTGAGCAGACAAAAAAGTTTTCCCCTTGTAATATTATCAACTCTCTCTTCCATGTGATTTAACAACAACAACAACAGAACACTGGAAATGACACTGAATAGGCAGCAAGGGGTAAAGCTTGATTATAGTATCACTGCAGGATCCTTTAAAGGAACTCTTGAGGAGATGATAATAATAATGATCCACAGGACTTTCTGACAAATGGAGAAGAGCACAGTAAGTCCCTCTACTGTGAGTTCTGTTCCAGGAGTGCATTCATAAGTCCAGTTTGTTTGTAAGTCCAATAAAGTTAGCCTAGGTACCCAACTCACACAACTGGCTATATACTACTGTACTATCATAGGTTTATAAAACTTTTCACACACAAATAATACATTGAAAAGCAAACACAAAAAATGAGTTTTTCGATCTTACAGTATAGTACCTTAAAAAGTATAGTAGTACTGTGCTGCACAACAGCTCTGTCATCTTTTTGCCTCACTCCACTCTCTCAATTACTTTCACTTTTCTTTCTATCGTTACCACTTGGTGCTTCTTAGCAGTACCAGCTACATCACTGCTGCTTTTACACTTGCTTTCAGACATACTGGACTTGAAATAAAGATACTGTACTACTGTACTCTGTACAGTACTGTGCAGTAAAGTACACGAAAGCACAACCACTTGCAGAGGATGCATTCACGTGACAGTGGACACCAGACACATGAACTCACATGTGATGGGACACATGGATGCATGTTCGCATCTTTATGCGAACCTCCCCAACTTGAAGGTTTGTATGTAGGAGACTTACTGTACTGCCATCTCTCTATAACAGTTTTGGGAATGAAAGTAGAAGGTGCCTGCTTATCAAGGGCTAAAGCAAGAGGATAGTTCTGGATAGTGTTAGTCGCTCAGTCATGTCCAACTCTTTGTGACCCCATGGACTGTAGCCCACCAGGCACCTCTGTCCATGGGATTGTCTAGGCAAGAATACTGGAGTCAGTTGCCATTTCCTTCTCCAGGGGGCTCTTCCTAACCCAGGGATTGAAACTGGGTCTCCTGTATTGCAGACAGATTCTTTATCATCTGAGCCACCAGGGAAACCCAAAGCAAGAGGAGAAGAAACTAATCAGCACTTGGTTCACTGTTAACCCCCTTCCCCGCCTCCAATATACCATAGTAATTAATTCTTACCCACTCTATTGAACAAAAACATGTACAATCTGAACTTGAAATGAAATAAACAAGCCAATACTGCTGGAATTTAGCATAAAGCCCAGTCATGAAGTTCAGTGCTTTCCTTGACACTGAATCTGATCACAGACCTCAGAACTTCAAATAAAAGATTAGAAGAAGGACATTTAGAGAACATCAGCATCCTTCACAAAGCTTGGTGCACACACCAACATATACACATAAGTATAGATGTACACACAAAGAACACTCATAAATGGTTCTTATGGGTAATACAGTCATTAATATATGGTATAAATATATACTCCCTTTATGGATGAACAGATACTGTCTGAGAAGATTCTGTCACCTCAACTATCTCATTATAATAACTATACATTTACACTGACAATGAATTAACTTCACATTTTAGAAGGCAAGGGTGAAATTCCTCTTCAAGGGTGGGAAAAAGAAGTACCTCAATGTGATCTAATTCAGAAATATTGTGTTGCATTTTTCTCTTAAAACAAGCTGAAATTGATGGGAGAAGCAAATAGATAACTAGCACAGGTTAAAATCATTTGCTCTGTACTATTTATTCAAGCCATTACGGTTTCTTATGATTTCCCAAACAGTGACCCTAAACTATTGAAGAGCAAGTGAGAAAACAGACATTTGTTTTATTTTTTTTCTTACACTTTCCTTTCTGTAATGGGAATTCAAACAACAGAGAAGTCCTACCAAATATATTATCTACTGCGAAGCCTCGACTGATTTCATGTGCAGATATACTATCAATGACAGGGTTTAAACCTCAAAGCATGGAAGAATTACTTTTTCCTCCCTTTCATTTAGAGAAAACTCATGCAGTGCAACCTTCTTTATCTGAAATGGTATAGCAACATTTTCTTTTGAAAAACATGGAATATTGTTGGAAGGAAATGGAGTGACCCCAAAACTATGATCTATGATACACAGTCAAGCTCATCAAAGGTGGACATATATTTTTTGGACACAATTTTGTCTCTGAGAATTCATATACTCTCCTGCTTCAAATATTTTAAACTTGGAGGTGACATTCATGGTAGCATAAAATCTGTACTATATAAGGTCAGCATTCTTTTTCAGGGAAAAGACATGGCAGGCACACTCAGTAACAGTCTGGAGAACAGTCTCAGGAAATAATCATTTGCTTGAACCATGAATGTTCAAGTGGAATTACCATTTCTGTGGATGAGGTGGTTGGATGGCATCTCCGACTCAATGGACATGAGTTTGAGCAAACTCTGGGAGATAGTGAAGGACAGGGAAGCCTGGCGTGCTGCAGTCCATGGGGTCACAAAGAGTCGGACATGACTGAGTGACTGAACAACAACAACAATAAAAGTCCTCCATCATGATTTCATTCTGTGGAAATTCTCACTGAATTGTACTCTCTCACAAAACAAGATATGTCAACAGTTTGTTAGTGGATGGACATGCCCTTCACATATCCAGAGTAGATCTGCAAATCTGAATCAGGAAGTGATATTGGAGACACGTGCTTACTTAACTTTGCACACAAAATGCTATAGTGTGTGAAGTTGGTGAGCATTACACAAAACACATTTAAATTTCCTAATAAGATAACAGGTACCATTTAGCAAGATAGAGCAGTAGTTAAAAAGTACATACTCTCAGGACTTCCCTGGTATTCCAGTGGTGATGACTCTGCCTTGCAATGCAGAGGACACAGGTTCAATTACTGGTTGGGGAACCAAGATCCCATATGTTGCGGAGCGACTAAGGCCGAGTGCTGCAACCAGAGAGCCTGCATGAAGATCCCACATGCCACAACTAAGACCCGATGCAGCCAAGTAAAATAAACTAATTCACTAACTAAAAAATATGTACATGCTCTCTAGCCAGCCTGTCTAGATGTGAATTCTAGCTCTGTACTTGTTAGCTCTGATACTCTTTTTTGTTTTATTGGAGGATTAATTGCTTTACAATACTGTGCTAGTTTCTGCTGTGCGACAACATGAATCAGCTATAAGTATACATATATCCCCTCCTTCCTGAGCCTCCCTCCCAGCCTCCACCATCCCACCCCTCTAGGTCACCACAGAGCGCTGAGCTGAGCTCCATGTGCTATACAGTAGCTTCCCACTAGCCATCTGTTTTACACAAAATACTTATGGAGAAGGAAATGGTGAGCCACTCCAGTATTCTTGCCTAGAGAGTCCCGTGGACAGAGGAGCCTGGTGGGCTGCTGTCCATAGGGTCACACAGAGTCGGACACGACTGAAGCGACTGAGCATGCATGCATGCATTGGAGAAGGAAATGGCAACCCACTACAGTGTTCGTGCCTGGAGAATCCCAGGGACAGAGGAGCCTGGTGGGCTGCCGTCTATGGGGTCGCACAGAGTCGGACATGACTGAAGCGACTTAGCAGCAGCGGCAGCAGCAGCAGGGGCACTTGCTCCTTTTGAGCTTTTGCGTCCTCATCTGCACAATATGGAGAGCAGCAGCACCTACCTTCCAGGCTTATATTAATCATGTAAAGAATGTACAATAGAGTCTGCATACAGCGAGCATTCAATACAAGTCACGTCCTACCAGTTTCATACTTGACAAACTGCCTCTTATCAGGTTTTCTTACTGGTATAGACTTTAGCTTTCTCATGATACCATTTGCTCCTCACACTGAAAAATAAATTGTAAGGAAGAATTTTCTTTTCTTTTGATATGGGAATGGAGGAAGACAGGAAGAGAGGTGCACTGAATTTCAGCTTCCACCTCAGTACTGGACCAAAATCTGTTATTTGGCTTCATATTGGGCTTTGCAAGGCTAAATGGCCACATGCTTCCAATTTTATTTCTGTAATCCCTCAGACTGTGCTTCCCCTGTGATTGTGTTGCTGCCATCCAGCATAATAATGTCAGGCACATAAAGAGGCATGTTATTAGGTTTTATTGTTAAATACTGAATATCCACTTTCAAAGATAGCCAAATATCTCAGATGTAACCTGAAGTGAAAATCTCTTTATATGCTTTGTGTGTTTCCATTTTTATCAGTCAGCTGAAATATAGAGGCATACTTACTGGGAAAGTAAAATGTGTAACCACTTAGAAAAACAGTTTTGCAGTTTCTAAAAAATAGGACTCAGCAATTCCACTCACAGTATATAACCAAGAAAATGGAGACCACGGGGCCACACAAAAATGTGTACATGAATGTTCATGGCAGCATTATTCATAGTAGCCAAAAGGAAGAAAAAAGCTAAATCTCTATCAGCGAGATCAAGAAAATGTGGAATAGCCACACAATGGAATATCGTTCAGCAACAGAAAGGAGTAAATTACTGACACAAGTTACCACATGGATGGAAGAACCCTGGAAACATTATCTTAAAAAAAAAAAAAAAAGAGCCCAAACACAGAAGGTCACATACTGTAGGATTCTAACGATATGAAATACCCAGAGTGGCAAAGTCACAGATACCGAAAGCAGATTGTAGGTTGCAAGGGGCTGGGGGATGAGGGATTGGGGAGTGTTGGCAGACAGATTGCAAGGAAGCTGTATTGGATTCCATATTAAACAGATGATGGGCGCCTGAGTAGTAGTCGTTCTGTGACCTGTCTATAAACAGAAACGTCTTCCACTAAAATTCAGACTAGCTACTGAATTCACAAGAGAAATGTATATGAGAGCTTGCTTGTGTTGTCTTTCACATTAACTAATATTTATAAAGACCTTATAGCAGTGCCTCAAGCATGCTAAATAACACAAATAAAAAGAACAGACTCTTAAAGTCTAGAAAATGAGGGAGAATGAAATATAATATAACTTTTATGTGTAATATAAAATTAACATTCACCACTAGGAAAATACAATCACTAAGCAAAAGTCAGCAGACATAGGAAGACAGAGCATTTTCTGTACTCTACATATGATTCATTGAAACTAATCTCCAGTTTTGTTATTGAACTCCAGTAAAACACTAGGCATACACAATGGCATGGCCAGCTTTGCACATGGGTTAGTGTATCTCAGTGATCGTTGATGTCAAGTGTGCAATCCTTCAGTCAATTGATGCTAAATGGGAACTAGGAAGTGGAGGGCATTGGACTAATACTGTAGCCCTGAGCTATGCACTGAGTGCTAAAGAGAAAACTGGGCTCATTGTACATTCCTTTCTGTTTGAAAAGGCCAAATAAAAAGCATTTCTCTGAGCAGTTTTAGTTTATATTCAGCGATTTTCTTGCAGCTTAAAATGTGTTTGAGAAAGTTTATTAATCAGAAGATTCATGAAGTTAGAATCACTGAATCTAAAATAGTTTTTCATCCCTAGGTTACTGAATTCCAAAAGAAGATCCATCATAACACTTGTCATAATATAAAAAATCGGTATAATTTTTAAAGAGTTAGTTAAACATTGTATACTATTTGCCTGGGGTCAGGAAGTACAAAAAATCAAAAAATTTTAAATGGTGAATAAGGCTTGGAAGTCTTGATAAATATAATGGAGGGCATTTTTTAAGATTTAGAATTCTTAAATAATAAACTTAGCAGAGAGATTTGTCACATTTGTAATGATTTAATTCAATACAAAGCACCATGCAAAGATATGTTTTAAAAGCAGTCTTATTTGCCTCAATTCTCTTCTTAATTACTTTAACATAATGCAACAGTTTAAAAGGTCAGACACCAGAAGTTTGCAGCACAGTTTTGATCAATGAATAATTTTCATATTTATGAGCCACCATTACCTTATTTTCCTTGAAATCACATGTACTGTTTTGTAAATGATTATTGCTGGAGCCAACATTAACTCTTGCCCACTTTGGAAAATTGGTATTGCATTATAAAAATCAATAATTATATAAATTTCAGACAATACAGACATTTCCTATACCATTCAGTTACCAATTAATGCAAAACTGCCTCATAACATATACTGTATCTTAACTTTAAACCTTATTCAATTGTTATATTGATTTCCCCCATGTTTCTTTTTCCTGTCAGCATTTAGACTGTAATTTCCTTGGCAATAATAGTAACAATACTTTTCTTCATATTAGGATATTTCAATCAATAGCATCAAGATAAGAGAGTAGCTTGCCACACATAAATTGAAACACCTTCCAAACGAGTGAAGGGAAACATCTTACCAGGTTAAAATAACAAAGGAATTGACAATGGAGGAAACAAGGTTGTGGAGGAACCAAAGTTAAGGAGGGCTGACTATGTTACAGCAGGATTTCAGACTTCACAGAGGGTCAGTGCCCCTAACGCCCTTGTTGTTCAAGGGTTAACAGCATTTAGAAGTAAAGTATCATGACATCTTAACGTTAACTCTAAAATGGCTTCAGAGAAATTATATATGTATTAATAATTTTTATATTATATATATGCTGCTGCTGCTGCTGCTAAGTCACTTCAGTCGTGTCCGACTCTGTGTGACCCCATAGACGGCAGCCCACCAGGCTCCCCCGTCCCTGGGATTCTCCAGGCAAGAACACTGGAATGGGTTGCCATTTCCTTCTCCAATGTGTGGAAGTGAAAGTGAAGTCGTGTCCGACCCTTAGCGACCCCACGGACTGCAGCTTAACAGGCTCCTCCATCCATGGGATTTTCTAGGCAATAGTACTGGAGTGGCTTGCCATTGCTTTCTCCGATATTATATATATACATACGTATATATATACACATATATACATATACACACATACACATATATACACACGTGTATATATAGCGGCTTCCTTGGTGGATCAGTGGTAAAGAATCTGCCTGCCAATTCAGGAGATGTACATTTGATCCCCGTGTCAGGAAGATGCCCCAGAGAAGGAAATGGCAACATACTCCAGTATTCTTGCCTAGGACATACCATGAACAGAGCAGCCTGGTGGGCCACAGTCCATGGCGTTGCAAAGAGTAAGACACAACTGAGCACACACATATATACAGAAAGAGACAGACAGACAGACACAGACAGGTTGCAAATGTTAGCAATTGATTCTGGGTGAATGGTATATGATTGTTCATTGTATTAGTCTTGCAATTTTTGCAGGTTTGAAACTTTCAAAAAAAAATCTGTGGACAAATGGGGATCGTTCAACGTGACTGCAATAAGCAAAATAAACTCATATTGATTATAGCTACTCTTATGCAAAGTATCATAGGAAGACAATGTGTGTCTGATTTTAAACAGCCATACCTCAATGATGCAAAGTACATCATGAGGAACGCTGGGCTGGAAGAAGCACAAGCTGGAATCAAGATTGCCGGGAGAAATATCAGTAACCTCAGATATGCAGATGACACCACCCTTATGGAAGAAAGTGAAGAGGAACTAAAAAGCCTCTTGATGAAAATGAAAGAAGAGAGTGAAAAGGTTGGCTTGAAGCTCAACATTCAGAAAACTAAGATCATGGCATCTGGTCCCATCACTTCATGGCAAATAGATGGGGAAACAGTGGAAAGAGTGTCAGATTTTATTTTTCTGGGCTCCAAAATCACTGCAGATGCTGATTGCAGCCATGAAATTAAAAGATGCTTACTCCTTGGAAGGAAAGTTATGACCAACTTAGACAGCATATTAAAAAGCAGAGACATTACTTTGCCAACCAAGGTCTGTCTAGTCAAGGCTATGGTTTTTCCAGTGGTCATGTATGGATGTGAGAGTTGGACTGTGAAGAAAGCTGATCGCCGAAGAATTGATGCTTTTGAACTGTGGTGCTGGAGAAGACTCTTGAGAGTCCCTTGGACTGCAAGGAGATCCAACCAGTCCATTCTAAAGGAGATCAGTCCTGGGTGTTCATTGGAAGGACTGGTGCTAAAGCTGAAACTGCAATACTTTGGCCACCTCATGCGACGAGTTGACTCACTGGAAAAGACTCTGATGCTGGGAGGGATTGGGGGCAGGAGGAGAAGGGGACGACCGAGAATGAGATGGCTGGATGGCATCACCGACTCGATGGACGAGTTTGAGTGAACTCTGGGAGTTGGTGATAGAAAGGGAGGCCTGGTGTGCTGTGATTCATGGGGTCGCAAAGAGTCGGACACAACTGAGCAACTGAACTAAACTGGTCTCAGTGACAGGGTATATGCTAAGCCCATTCACAAGGATGCCTTTGAATACCACTAAGCACAAAAACATTATGCTGAGCCTAAGCAATTTTCAGAATACTTCTATATTAGCCAAATGGGTATTAAACATGTAATTAAAAATGTATGATTATTATTACTTTGCATTCAAGTTTACTGTTGCTGTACTCAATATTTTAATAACTTCTTTCCCACAAATATCGTGTGGAATGTTACTGCAGGCAAATTCATTTTAATTAGTCATGTTATAAATTATACCAATGGCAATGTCCTGCCAGTCTAAGAGCTGAGAGAATACATCCTCTACATTCGTATGTAAAGAACCAGGGATGACAACTGAGGAGCCACTGATTAAAAAAAAAAAGCAGAGAAACACTGCCATTAACTTCAACCTAAAGCAATTGAGAGCCGAGTTGTACCTGTTAGAAAAAAAAGGAAAACCTCTTTGAAGCCCAAGAATAAAATGTTTTCTTTCACTTGCCTGTTTTGTTCCACTTGAGAATAAAGCCTATAATGAATGGACCGCATAACCCACTGTATGAAACAAAGGAAATGCAAAGGATGATCTTTTTTCACTTTGCTGTCATTTCAGTGAGTAGAGGGTTCATTCATTGTAATAGCAATTCTAATTAGTTTCCAGTTGATACTCTTGTCCTTGTTGAGTATCTTATCCTCCAGCAGGCTGGTGAGCTCTGTTCACAGCCATGAGCTGACTTGGCAAGGGAGAACGAATCTACTTCTTGATGCACAAAGACCGTAAAACGGACTCCCTTACTGTGACAGGCTTCTGAATGATTAAAAATAAAAGCATGTTCCTATCATTGGGGGCAGCCCAGAAGAGGGGCCTACTTGCCAACACACATGGCATTTTTTTTCTATTTTAATACTACAGCTAAATGTGGAAACATCATATGAGTTGGACAAAGGAAATGCATTTTTTTAAACCAGGCAAAATTATTAAAGGAAAAAAAAAGTATCAATGTTTAAATCCTCTGCCTTATTGATCCTTAAAAAGGACTCGATATCAATAATTCAAATTAAGAAAGATGGCATCTCATCAGAGTCATGTGAGCCAGTGTAAGGGTTCATCTCCCTTAAAAGCACTTGGGTGCCCATTGTTGTTTAGTCGCTCAGTCATCTCTGACTCTTTTGTGACCCCATGGACTGTAGCCCACCAGGCTCCTCTGTCCATGGGATTTCCAAGACAAGAATACTGGAGTGAGTTGCCATTCCATTCTCCAGGGGATCTTCCTGACCCAGGGATTGAACCCAGGTCTCCTGCATTGCAGGTGGGTTCTTTACCACTGAGCCACCAGGGAAGGCCTGAGTGCCCATTACTAAGAGGCAAAGAGAAAAAGCAATTGTCTGTAAATACAATTCTTTCTCATAGCTACACCTGTATCTTGTCTCCTCCACATACAAATAATGCAAGCAACACTTGAAGACATGAAGCCCTCTGAAAAGTGGCCTTGGTTTTGTATATGTGTCTCATGACACGCTGGCAACAGGTTTTTCTCCAAAGTTTGTATGTCAGTGAGAAACCCTGCACTTTCAATAGGGAAAAGAATCATGCAAAGAACTTGTTTAATACTAGAGAAGTTTAAATTTGATTTTGTTTTCTACCTCATTTATAACATGCTCTGAGGGCCGTTATAAATTAAAACTGTCATTTATATAATTTAATCATGTTAATTGCAGAGATATTTACAGTTTTTTATTTCCTTTTCTCATGTATTCACTACAGATACATGTTAAATGTGTATATTTCCTTTGATAATTAATCCTATTATGTATATCTATCTATCTATATATAGTGGTAAACTTATTTGTAATAGTTCTCCTTTTTCATTCCAGTATGTGTGTAAAACTGATAGTGTATAGTATTATGTACTATTATTCTGAAGAAATAAAATTGGTGGCTTCTTTGTCACTGCTCTCATTTTATAAAATTAGAAATTATCTTGATACCATGTCCTGAGAAAGATAGAAATGCACCACAAATTACTTTTTTGTTTGGTTCATTGCCTAGGTTTAACAGACTAGAAATCTTATACTTATTATTGTCTTTTTAGTCCTCACATCAGTAGATAGAAGTCAGAAGTCACAGGTGGGTATTAAAACTTGAGAATGTCAATTCAAACAACATTAAAATGTTACAATTATTATAAATAACATGAATTTGATGTGAGAGTTGAACTGTGAAGAAAGCTGATCGCCGAAGAATTGATGCTTTTGAACTGTGGTGCTGGTGAAGACTCTTGAGAATCCCTTGGACTGCAAGGAGATCCAACCAGTCCATTCTACAGGAGATCAATCCTGGGTGTTCATTGGAAGGACTGATGCTAAAGCTGAAACTCCAATACTTTGGCCACCTCATGCGACGAGTTGACTCACTGGAAAAGACTCTGATGCTGGGAGGGATTGGGGGCAGGAGGAGAAGGGGACGACAGAGAATGAGATGGCTGGATGGCATCACCGACTCGATGGACATGAGTTTGAGTGAACTCCGGGAGTTGGTGATGGACAGGGAGGCCTGGCGTGCTGTGATTCATGGGGTCACAAAGAGTCGGTCATGACTGAGCGACTGAACTGAACTGATACCCTTCTTGCGTGTTTTTATTTTGATGATATTAGACTTTTCCTGAGCTCATAGTCATCTTTCATAATAAAAAGGATAAATACTGCCACAATGAATTTCTGAGTTTTTGCTTCTATTTCAAGAATCAGAAAATCAAAGAAAAGATAGATTATTTGAAATAAAAATAAAATCCCCCTTCAGTTCAGTTCAGTTCAGTCACTCAGTCGTGTCCAGCTCTTTGCGACCCCATGAATCACAGCACGCCAGGCCTCCCTGTCCATCACCAACTCCCAGAGTTCACTCAAACTCATGTCCATCGAGTCGGTGATGCCATCCAGCCATCTCATTCTCCGTCGTCCCCTTCTCCTCCCACCCCCAATCCTTCCCAGCATCAGAGTCTTTTCCAGTGAGTCAACTCGTCGCATGAGGTGGCCAAAGTGTTGGAGTTTCAGCTTTAGCATCAGTCCTCCAATGAACACCCAGGATTGATCTCCTTTAGAATGGACTGGTTGGATCTCCTTGCAGTATAAGGGACTCTCAAGAGTCTTCTCCAACACCACAGTTCAAAAGCATCAATTCTTCAGTGATCAGCTTTCTTCACAGTTCAACTCTCACATCCATACATGACCATGGGAAAAACCATAGCCTTGACTAGATGGACCTTTGTTGGCAAAGTAATGTCTCTGCTTTTTAATATACTATCTAGGTTGGTCATAACTTTCCTTCCAAGGAGTAAGTGTCTTTTAATTTCATGGCTGCAATCAGCATCCACAGTGATTTACCCCCTTACTAGTCCTTAAAACAATATTTACATATTTTATTTGCATAATTCAGAATATTGTGTAGAAGATATTCAAGACTGATATATTCTTCAAAGTCAAGAGTGAGTAAGAGGGACATTTGAAACCATCACACTAAAGCTAGAAGAACAAAGATAACGAACCTCCTCCTAAATAATTTATATTAATATGCTCTCACATTACCATGATGGGCTGATTTAAGCAGTTTGGAAAAAAGGTAGGTTTGCTGAAAAAAAATCTTTTTCTCATCACTTTAGGGTTTGGTCTGGAAACTCTGAGCAATGACATACAGGTTATTTTTCTCAGGGAGACACACTCCCTTCTGACAGTTTTTGACAAACGTCAGGCTAACTAGCTGTGCAGGAGTGACGCTGAGGGATGTTAATGTGTTTAGTGTAGCCTTCTGAGCAATTACCTGATCCCAATTAAATCATGCTGCTACTGAATATCCAAAAAGACAAGTCAGAAATTGACCTACATTGTCCATCTTTATCTGGAAGTGAAACCCCTGCTCACTCTGTTTCATAATTACCATTGAAGCAAAATTCGTATCAGTTGCTAAGCTCCATACGTGCTTCAATTTCCTAGAGTAGAAACCCAAATTCTTGCTTATTTTGTTTACCACTATATTGCAATATAATCAAGTAACAAATGGACACTAATTTCTAAACTTAAATCACCAATGACTGTTATCATCGATTTCTCTCCCTTTTTTCCCATCTGAAGTTCATTTTTAAAATCCTCTTTGATTTTCAATGACACATCTTCAAATATGCTTCTTAAATAGTATTTTTTCTTTTGTGCAGATGAAACGTCTCCGTAGTTTCGCGTCAAAGAATTCTTTTACTCAAATTCAAGGAGTAATTTTTCAAAAGAGATACACTGCATAGAAATGTTTTTGATAAGTTGTTTTCCTTTATAAAATACCAAACTATTTGTCCTAGAAGACAGCCACTGACAATAGAAAGAGACTTTGGTTTGTTTTAAGAAGCAGGGTTTAGTACTTATAATATCATGAGAGCCTGGTTTTTCTTTTGTATCTCTACTGCACACTGACTTGCATTTAAATGCATACCTCAATTCTAAGTAATTGTTCTGACCATTTGAAAAGTAGTTTTTTCAAAGCTCTGAGAATCTGAGCAGATCTGGTCAATTTCAATTTGTCCCTCTAATTAATTATATATTTAGATTGTTCAAGGATTGGCCATCAACAGTGCATTTTCTAATCAAGTGGGAGAAAAACAGAAACAAGCATTCATGAAAGCAATTTCTCTTGTGCTCAGATATTATAGACTGGGTGATACTACCATTTTCTCAAGACTGTGTTCAGTGCCTGAAAATCTTTCCAACTCAAATTGCTTAAGACCTAAATTTGAGGATGTATTACTGTAATTTTAAAAAAATATTTATATTCAAAATAAATGTAGGCTTCTAGATATTGTGCTTACTATTAAATTACAAGATTAACAGTGAAACAGATGTGAGAAAATTAAGTACACGAAATTAAATACATAAAATTGACAACTGGGGAAATAGTAATAGCTAACTTTTGGCAGGGGAACTGAGGCTGTGCCAGGCAAGGTTCTAAGGGTTTCAGGTGCATTAATCATTTAATCCTCAGAGTAAAACTTTGTTTTGGCATCATTAATATGTCTGTTTCACAGATGACAAGTAGTGGAGCACAAATAGGTTAAATTATTCACCCAGAGTTACTCACCTAATGAGTGGCCCCCTTGGCTTTCAAACTGGGCAGCCTGGTTTTACAGCTGGGTTTTTGATCAATATATGATAGTGCTGACAACTACTTCTTTTAGATTCAATAAAAATACAGCCAAATCAAGGCTGGCATTAGACACAGAGCTGTGTCTACATGGTGTGATTTGGGGAATTCCGGCAAGGATTTTGTCTCCCAAATTGTTTTCTTTACTTTTTGCCTGAAATTCTACCTTCAGAGTTTTTTTTTTTTTTTTTTTTTAGGGAGGAAGGACTGGGATTAGGGAATACTGCCTAATATTAACAGAAACATCCTCTGCTATCGTTTAATGGGCAGAGTTTCAGTTGGGATGTTGAAGAAGTTCTGAAGATGGATGGTGGTGATAGTTGCACAGCAATGTAAATGTACTTAATGCTCCTGAACTGTACTCTTTCAAATGGTTCAAATGGTAAAAAATTATGTTACGTATGTGTGCTAAGTCTCTTCAGTCATGTCTGACTCTTTGTGATGCTATAGACTGTAGCCCGCCAGGCCCCTCTGTCTCTGGGATTCTCCAGGCAAGAATATAGGAATGGGTTGTCATGCCCTCCTCCAGGGGATCTTCCCAAACCAGGGATTAAACCTGCATCTCTGTATTGCAGGTGGATTCTTTACCGCTGAGCCACCGGGGAAGCCCAATATTACGTATATTTTACCACAAAAAACAGCCACTGATTTCAGAGTCTGAGTTTTAATTCTAGATCCAAAACTCATTAGCAATGTATATATAAGTAACATAGTTTGTCTAAGTTTCAGTGTTTTATTCTACAAAGTGGGAAAAATAAAGAAACTTCTATCCCAGGGTGGTTTTGAGTATGAAATAAGAAATCTGTGTATAGTTTGTCACAATGCCTGAGACGATTGGTTTACAAAGGTTATTTTTTACTGCTTTGGTGGAATGAATGACTGAATAATCATAGCTCCTCACTTTACAATTCCTACCCATCCCTCCCCTCCTTATTTTGGACAAGTGAAGTGGGAATCGCAGGAGAATTATGAACAGGAGAGTGATTCCAGAATGTCAGTTTGTCTAATTCTCCCTTACCTAAGACTGGCCATGTGCTCAGTATTCCTCAAAATCTAAACATGTAAGGACCTAAATCAATGTCTGCAATTTCAGTGAAATTACCTGGAGAGCTTGTTGAAAATGAAGGTTCCAGGACCCACTTGCAGACACATTGATCAGCTGGGGTCCAGGTTTTGTCTTAAGAGTCCCAGATGAGTTAGAGTTCATGGGTAGACAATTTTAAAAATTAATTTAAACTTTTTCTTTGAAATGACTGTAGATTCATGCAGTTGTAAGAGAGAGTATAGAGAAAGCCCTTGCATGTACCTAGTTTTCCTCAATAGGAACTTCTTACAAAACCATAGTGTAATAACATAACCAGGAATATTAACACCATACAACTCACCCATGTGAAGCAAACTCTTATTTTGACGACTGATCTAATAATCACTGATGTACTGGCTGAACATCAGAGAGTATTATAAAAAAACCCAGGACCCAGATACAGGCCATTTAATTCAGAATTGCTGAGGGTCGGTGGGCAACCCCAACCCCCAACCCCAGTGACTCTAATATGAAGCCAGAGTAAGAACCACTGCTGTACTATGACACTCACGGCCTTCCAGGCTAGTTACAGAGCAGAAGCCAGGCTTGGAAGCTGAAAGTCAGCCCAGAAACTAAGGGTGAAGGCAGTCCGTTAAGTCTTTGTCTTAAAAATATTTTGTCTTTGCCCATTTTCAAGATTCAAGTGTGGCTAACTGAAAATCTAGCAACAGAGGCATTTAAGCTGTTACAGTGGTAAAAGAACTGGCCATTACCCCAAGGGAAATGATAGATTTCCCACCAAACACTATATAAAGACCATTGTGCTCAATATAAAGGGTTTAGCAATAATTCTGGCATAGCCTCTTTTGTAATTATATATCAATTATTCTACTGCTGGGTGGAAAATAACCCTTTTTGAAAATATTTAAATGGGATCATCGAAAACCTATTCTTCATTCCTTTTATGTTTTAGGGGAGTAAGCTTTTCTATTCATTGTGCTACATATATTTCAAGCTGTGTGCCTAATATGGTACCTAGCATTTGTAATCAAGAAAATCAAGAACTACTGTTAATAAAATATTATCCCTGCCATCTTTTGTAGTAATTATAATGTTTTTCCAGTACAAGCTATTGCAAGTGTCTTTTTCCTTCCTTTTGGTATTTTGTAATATACCTACCATACAGTATATACTGAGTAAAAATGGCAGCAGTGTTGATCTAATGAGATAATCCTGTTGACCTCCAAGGAAAAGAAATGAGGTGCAGCACAAGGCAGTGATGTAAGGCATTTGAGCATGTGTTCTATCAATGATAACCACTTCAAAAATGCAATATTATTATCAACTGAGAAAGGCAATATTAAATCTATGAAATGCCATAATTATTTTTCCAGGTAACCTGTCAAATACTGAAATCCTCAATAGCTTAAAAGACCTTATAACAACCACATATATAACCATTAAACTGCAACACCGATTAAAACAATAATGACAACAATTACACCTTTAGTGTCTGAAGGTAATATGAAGAGAGCTAGGTGGTTTTCTGAAATTCCACATCCTCAAAATAAGTTATGACCCATTGAAGCCTAATTAACTCTTCATGACATTCACGTCCAATGTAATTATATTTCCTTACAGTCCTTTGGTTTATCTTTGGTCTCTAGGGTAGTTGTTAAAATAGCTCAAAGATGGACACTTTGTGCCTATTAACCCCAGAGTACATTTCCATGGCACTGGTAATTCTCAGGCTGTTTAACCTTTGCTTTAGTACCAGAGGAAAACACTGTTGGTTTGCTCTCTTAATAAGTAACAATAACTACTCAGGACAATGTGACACATACCTTTTTGTTTTCTGTACTGATAATGACAAATAACAAATGGATAATAGAGAGATTTGTATTAATGGTAATAGAGAGATTTGTATTTGCATTTTCAGTTTCTTTCCTTCCCTCCTCTTTCCCTCCTCCCCTATCTCCTTCCTTTTCTTTTCCCTATTTTTCTTGCCATATTTTGTAACATAATTTTCATATATTCCTCACAATCTCTTAAATTGGAGGACAGGGAAGTCTTTGGACAGCATCAACCTTAAACAGTTTTCATTAATTTGGAAGAGTCTTAAAAGAAACACATAATCCCGTGAAAAAATAATAAAACAGTGATAAATTTAAATCTTAAGCAATTTTGTAATCCTTGGAGGGCAAGTCTACTTGATGAATAAGCTAGATATTTGAGAAAGAGGCAAATAAAAGAAATAATAATATATGCTGCACTATTTGGGGTTATTGGTTCTTTCCCTTCTTCCATTTATTTTATTAATCAAAATGATTACATTTTTCCTCACTCTCTTCTGCTCCTTCTGCTATCTTCCATGGTTACACACATTGAGAAAACAAAAAGCTCTTAATTTCTGATCCTATTCTAATACTGAAACGAAGCAAGACCCTGTGGGGCTTCTTTCTTTTCCTTTTTTTTTTTTTATGAAAGTTGCTCAGTCATCTCTGACTCTTTGCGACCCCATGGACCCCATGGACTATACTCTGTCTCTCTTTAGTCCCTAAGTTGTGTCCCACTCTTGAGACCCCATGGACTGTAGCCCGCCAGGCTCCTCTGTCCATGGGATTCTCCAGGCCAGAATACTGGAGTGGGTAGCCATTCCCTTCTCCAGGGGATCTTCCCGACCCAGGAATCGAACCGTGGTCTCTGCATTGCAGGTGGATTCTTTACCAGTTGAACTACCAGGGAAGCCAGTGTGGTGCTCCTGGATACAAGTCATTCTGTGTCCTCCATCTCTTGTTTGCAGGAAACAGGCTTCATTCAGCCTTCCTGACCTTCTCTGAGTTCCAAATGGCAGGTACAAATAGTTGCTGAGCAGGAAGGGAGATGATGCAGAGACAAGGGTTGTTGTTTAGTCACTCAGTCATGTCTGACTCTTTTGTGACTACATGGACTGCAGTCCACTAGGCTCCTCTGTCTATGGGATTTCCCAGGCAAGAATACTGGAGCGGGTTGGGAAGGACAGGGAAGTCTTTGGCCAGTTCTGGCCAAAGAAGGGTTTCCTTCTCTAAGAGACAAGGAAGGAGCAGTCAAGAAATGATAGTGCAGCCTTGGGGTAGGGTCCTGGTTCCCCCTCAAGACATATACATAACAATACCTTTGAGCTCTTCTGCAGAATTAAAATTCCTTCCAAATAGAAGATGTTAACTACTTGAAACTGTGGTGTTGGAGAAGACTCCTGAGAGTCCCTTGTACCGCAAGGAGATCCAACCAGTCCGTTCTAAGGGAGATCGATCCTGGGTGTTCATTGGAAGGACTGATGCTAAAGCTGAAACTCCAATACTTTGGCCACCTCATGCGAGGAGTTGACTCACTGGAAAAGACTCTGATGCTGGGAAGGATTGGGGGCGGGAGGAGAAGGGGACGATGGAGAATGAGATAGCTGGATGGCATCACCGACTCTGTGGACATGAGTTTGAGTGAACTCCGGGAGTTGGTGATGGACAGGGAGGCCTGGCGTGCTGTGATTCATGGGGTCGCGGAGAGTCGGACACAACTGAGCGACTGAACTGAACTGAACTGAACTACTTGAAGCACTCTTCCCAGAGACCTTGAGAACAATAGAAGCCCATCACAAGGATGATCCTTGGATTGCAGGAATGCAGGCCCTACAGGCACCCTGATCCTCCCCTGGGTTGGGGTACATGGTTTTGAGAACACTAGCCCACTGTAGTCCCCTTTGCCTGGCAAAGCAATAAAGTCATTCTTTTCTACTTCACCCCAAACTCTATCTCTGAGATTCAATTCAGTACCGGAGTACAGAGGCTGAATTTCAGCTACAGTACAAGAAAACAAAATTAAAGTTGGAAAGCTTCACCACTAAATAAACATTTAAGAGCTCTAACTTTACCTACAGGTGGCGCTAGTGGTAAAGAACCCCTTGCCAATGCTAGAGACTTAAGAGACGCAGGTTCGATCCCTAGGTCAGGAAGATCTTCTGGAGATGGCAACTCCAATATTCTTTCCTAGACAATCCCATGGACAGAGGAGCCTGGTGGGCTACAGTACATGGGGTGGCAAATAGTCGGACATGACTGAGCAGCTTAGCACACACAGCACAACTTTACCTACAAATATTCGTATTGAACAATTTGTCCATTTGATATGTGTTTTAACATTTTAAAACTATGGATGTATATTGTTGTGTGTGTGTATATATATATATATATATATATATATATATATATATTTCTAACTGACTCTCCATTTTAATAACTTGATGTCATTAGGAAAATAAACCTCTGTTCATTAGTTTTACCACTATAATATTTTAAACAGTTGAAAGACCAGCTGGAAACTAATTGAATGTTTGTTTAAAATTATTTTTCTAAAACATGTATCATTTGAATCACATAATACAGAAAAATTACTTGATATTTCTCTTTAGTATTTGGTATATACCTTCCCAGGAGCCAATCAACTGTTACTTAGCCCTTGGACCATCTATCCTATTTATATGACTTACATAATTGGAAATCAAATAGAAGAAATTGCATGAAGGGACAGAATGTAAAGAAATAGCCCTCAGATCTCTTAGTACCTCTCATGAGTTTATGAACCACTTAATAAAGATTTCGTTAAGATTTCTAAGAAGAATAATTTTATTGCCAAGGCTGGAGAGGGTTACAGTCAAACCCTGTAGCTTAAACTTCACCAAAAGATTATAATCTTCCCAGCTGTGTAACTGCCTGTCTTTCAGCATTTTACTTATACTTTTGAAACTACTAATTATTTTATTTTTGTTATATAGTACTCTCCCAGGGCTTTTCTAACAAAGTACCAAACACTGAGTGGTTTACAACAACAGAAGTGTATTAAGAAGAAGAAGAAGTGTATTGTCTCAGTTCCAGAGGCTAGAAGTCCAAAATCAAAGCATAATAAATTTGGTACAGAGGAGAAACCCATTCAGAAAATTAGGGCAGTTTGTTATCAAAATAAAAACTCCTAAATTTCGGCAAGTATCATGACTAAAAAATGGAGTTTGGAAAACAATCACCTCTTTACCATCAAATAGGAAAATCCTTCCTCACTTCTTCCTAGCATTTGGTGTTTCGCCGGCATTCCTTGGCTGGTACCTGCATAAATCCAATTTCTGTCTCCATCATCACACAGCATTCTCTCTGTGTGTCTGTGTGTCTTTTCTCTTCTTAAAAGGACAACAGTCTTAGCAGATTAAAGGCCCATTCTACTCCAATGGAACCTCATGATTATATCTGCAATGACCCTATTTCCAAATAAGGTCACATTTTTGAAGTACTGAGGGTTAGGAGCTTAACATGTTATTTTAGAAGAAATAATGTAGCCCTTGTGTGCATGCTCAGTCACTAAGTCATGTCTGACTCTTTGGCGACCATATGGACTGTAGCCAAACAGGCTCCTCTGTCCATGGGATTTCCCAGGCAAGAATATAGGAGTGGATTGCTATTTCCTTTTCCAAAAGATTTTCTCAACCCAGAGATCAAACCTGAGTCTCTTGGATTGGCAGACAGATACTCTACCACTCTTAACAAGTTATAAAAGCAACATGTGCTTATTTATTGGGTTGGCCCAGAAGTTCTTTCGATTTTTCTATAAGATGGTAGGGAAAAACCCTAACAAACTTTTGGGTCAACTCAATAACATCTCAAGCAATACAAACATCTGCAAAATAACAAATAAAGGTAACACCTCCATCCTTCCCCGCTTCACCAATCTCTGGAAATAATCATTGTTAAAAGTCTAATGTGTATAATTCCAAATTTCCCAACATATAAACATACAGATGGACTAAGTATATGTATTTTTTTTTTGAAAAAGGTAACAGAAGTTCTACATAGAGTTCTCTAAGTTGCCTTTTTTTTTTTTCATGTCATGGACATCTTTCCATGTTATTATTTCCACAGTAGGAAATAATAATGACTGACATTCACTGAGAGTCCAATATAAACAGGTTCATTTTAATTGCTTTCTATGAATCATTTTATTTAATATTTTTGCAACAGCCCTATGATGTAGGTCTGATTACTGTTCCCATTTGTAGATGAGTAAGCCAAGGCACAGGAGGTTAAATAATTTGCCAAAGACTACATTGATAGTATGTGGAAGACTTATGTTTCCATCTTACGGTTTGATGCTAACACCAACTTGATGGACATGAGTTTGAACAAGATCCAGGAGTTGGTGATGGACAGGGAAGCCTGGCGAGCTACAGTCCATGGGATCAAAAAGAGTCAGACATGACTGAACGACTGAACTGAGCTGAACTGATGCTCTTAACCCTTCCTTCATATTAGCCACGTGGTATTCCATTTTAGTCTTTCATTTGAAGGAACTTAAAAATAACAGAGATAAATCTTTCACTTTGTGATGTGGCTTAAAGAAGATTGCCTTTTGTATCTTAGCTAAAGTAAATGCAATGCTCAGACCTTAGATAATTTGATGTTAGTATCCCCCTGGGGATACTATGTTTCCAGATAATTCCATGTATTAATGCATAATATTTATAGTATCATTTATTTTTAAACATTTATTATTTTATACTTAGTGAGTACTTTCTTTTGGAATGATGACAACCTACCAGACAGTGGAAAATTAAACTGAAATTCTGCTCTCCAGGTCCTGATGAAAGAAAAAGCAAGCTGAACAAATAATTTTAAAATAATGTTAGGTGTATAGTGGGAATTAAGAAAAAGAGAGAGTAATCAACTTTGGGGTGGATTGGTTGGGGAAATCTTCAGTGATGAATTGATGTATTGATACTTGATATGAGTCTTCAAAAATTGCACAAATCTTGTGAGGCGGATATGGGTGAAGGAAGTCAGGTTGGAGGATGTGGCAGGCAGCTTCTGAAATGACTCCCAATAATCCCACTTCCTGGTATTTGTATCTTTGTGTAATCTCCTCACCTCCAATGTGGGTTGAACCTACTGATTTGCTTCTACCCAATATAGTAAGGTGATGCGATATCACCTGTATGATAAGGTCACATTAGATTCTGACTTTTGTCCTGTTGGCTTTGATGGAACAGCTTCCATATTTGTAAAGGAGTGGCCTATGAGCAAGCCTATGAGGCAAGGAACCAAGGAAAGTCTCCAGGCAACAGCCAGGTGGAATTTGAACCTCAAGGAATTAAACTATTAGAACTACTGAATGAACTTGGAAATAGATCCTTCCTCAGCTGAGCCTTCAGCTGGGATCCTAGTCCTGACACCTTGATTATAGCTTTTAAGACATCTTGAAGTAGAGGACCCAACAGGATTTCCCCTGGATTCCTAATCTACAGGAATAGTGAGATAACAAATGTGTATTGTTTTAAGTCCAAGTTTATGGTAATATTTGGTATAACAATAGATAACTAATACAGTAGGCTTTATAAGCAGAAAGAACTGTGTAAAACGCACAACAGAGAGAGGGAGAGACGCAGTGTGGAACATCTTTCTATACCCCAGTACTCTGTTACACTTGTTGAAACTTAGAGCATAAAGGTGTTCAGGCTAAGGACTGAGTCTGGAAAGGCAAACCAAGCTGTAACCACGAAGGCTACTCATGCCATGCTGATGAGTGTGGACCTCAGGCAGTGCGGCATTATCGAAGGGCTGGAAATAACATAAGTAGTTCAGGTTTGGGAGAGGCCACTCTCTGGATGCCAGGAATAGAAATGTGAAAGCATGCAGGCAGGTAGCCTTTAGGGACAGTGATGATGCATAGCTGAGGGGAACATAAACATGAGTAGTGGGGAGGGGAGCCACTGAATAGGGTTGAGGAGTGTTTAAGAGGTTGACTCACCAGGTTTTAATGAACGGGAATGTGAGTGAAGACAACATGGTCTAGGATGATTCTTGGGAATTTTGCCACATGACCGCATGAATTCTGGAGCCACAGATTAGGAAAATCCAGTTTAGGGTGGAAGATAATGAAATTACACAGGTTGAATTTCAATTATCTGTGAGAGATGTCTCATGGAATATATGGGCCTGGAGGTCAAGAAAGAGATTGTGCTTGGAGAATATCTGGGTAGCAGTGAACATGAATGAAGACATACAATTTTCAGGGGAAGCAATTAAATGAAAAAAGAAGAGAACACAAGACAAATCATGGAACTAACAACATTTAATAGAGGAACAGAATACAGAGGACCAGCCAGGGAGATTGAGAAGTAATAGAGAAAAAGCTGGAGAACTTGAGAGACTGTGGGAGGCAGGAGCATGTCAAGAGAACAGTGGCCAACAGTGTTAAATATTTTTGTGAAGCCCTAAGCCAAAGATGGAGAAGCTGTATACAGTTAGCAAAAACAAGACCAGGAGCTGACTGTGGCTCAGATCATGAACTCCTTATTGCCAAATTCAGACTTAAATTGAAGAAAGTGGGGTAAACCACTAGACCATTCAGGTATGACCTAAATCAAATCCCTTATAATTATACAGTGGAAGTGAGGAATAGATTTAAGGGACTAGATCTGATAGATAGAGTGCCTGATGAACTCTGGATGGAGGTTCGTGACATTGTACAGGAGACAGGGAACAAGACCATCCCCAGGGAAAAGAAATGCAAAAAAGCAAAATGGCTGTCTGAGGAGGCCTTACAAATAGCTGTGAAAAGAAGAGAAGCAAAAAGCAAAGGTGAAAAGGAAAGATATAAGCATATGAATGCAGAGTTCCAAAGAATAGCAAGGAGAGATAAGAAAGCCTTCCTCAATGATCAATGCAAAGAAATAGAGGAAAATAACAGGATTGGAAAAACAAGAGATCTCTTCAAGAAAATTAGAGATTCCAAGGGAACATTTCATGCAAAGATGGGCTCGATAAAGGACAGAAATGGTAGGGACCTAACAGAAGCAGAAGATATTAAGAAGTGGTGGCAAGAATACACAGAAGAACTGTACAAAAAAGATCTTCATGAGCAAGATAGTCACGATAACGTGATCACTGACCTAGAGCCAGACATCTTGGAATGTGAGGTCAAGTGGGCCTTAGAAAGCATCACTAGGAACAAAGCTAGTGGTGGTGATGGAATTCCAGTTGAGCTATTTCAAAACTTGAAAGACGATGTTGTGAAAGTGCTGCACTCAATATGCCAGCAAATTTGGAAAACTCAGCAGTGGCCACAGGACAAGAAAAGGTCAGTCTTCATTCCAATCCCAAAGAAAGGCAATGCCAAAGGATGCTCAAACTACCGCATAATTGCACTCATCTCACATGCTAGTAAAGTCATGCTCAAAATTCTCCAAGCCAGGCTTCAGCAATATGTGAACCGTGAACTCCCAGATGTTCAAGCAGGTTTTAGAAAAGGCAGAGGCACCAGAGATCAAATTGCCAACATCTGCTGGATCATGGAGAAAGCAAGAGAGTTCCAGAAAAACATCTATTTCTGCTTCATTGACTATGCCAAAGCCTTTGACTGTGTGGATCACAATAAACTGTGGAACATTCTGAAAGAGATGGGAATACCAGACCACCTGACCTGCCTCTTGAGAAACCTGTATGCAGGTCAGGAAGCAACAGTCAGAACTGTACATGGAACAATCGACTGGCTCCAAATAGGAAAAGGAGTGCGTCAAGGCTGTATATTGTCACCTTGCTTATTTAACTTATACGCAGAGTACATCATGAGGAACGCTGGGCTGGAAGAAGCACAAGCTGGAATCAAGATTGCTGGGAGAAATATCAATAATCTCAGATATGCAGATGACACTACCCTTATGGCAGAAAGTGAAGAGGAACTCAAAAGCCTCTTGATGAAAGTGAAAGAGGAGAGTGAAAAGGTTGGCTTGAAGCTCAACATTCAGAAAACAAAGATCATGGCATCTGGTCCCATCACTTCATGGGAAATAGATGGAAAAACAGTGGAAACAGTGTCAGACTTTATTTTTTGGGGCTCCAAAATCACTGCAGACGCTGATTGCAGCCATGAAATTAAAAGACGCTTACTCCTTGGAAGGAAAGTTATGATCAACCTTGATAATATATTAAAAAGCAGAGACATTACTTTGCCAACAAAGGTCTGTCTAGTCAAGGCTATGGTCTTTCCCGTGGTCATGTATGGATGTGAGAGTTGGACTGTGAAGAAAGCTGATTGCCGAAGAATTGATGCTTTTGATCTGTGGTGTTGGAGAAGACTCTTGAGAGTCCCTTGTACCGCGAGGAGATCCAACCAGTCCATTCTAAGGGAGATCGATCCTGGGTGTTCATTGGAAGGACTGATGCTAAAGCTGAAACTCCAATACTTTGGCCACCTCATGCGACGAGTTGACTCACTGGAAAAGACTCTGATGCTGGGAAAGGTTGGGGGCGGGAGGAGAAGGGGACGACCGAGAATGAGATGGCTGGATGGTATCACCGACTCTGTGGACATGAGTTTGAGTGAACTCCGGGAGTTGGTGATGGACAGGGAGGCCTGGCTTGCTGTGATTCATGGGGTCCCGGAGAGTCGGACACGACTGAGTGACTGAACTGAACTGAACTGAAGTGATGAGAACTGCAATGTTTCTGCTGACTTCAGTGAGTTCAGTGAGAGTTTACCTACCTTCTTGTACATTTCCTCAAAGCTACACAATTATTTCAGCATTGTCAAAATTTCAAATGCCTTAGGATTGTGATGAGTGATCATTTTAAATGATTTTCTCCCCTCGGTCATAGATATTATTATTAGGCATTGGTTCTGGTACCAATCATTGGGCCTAGAATAAATAACATCATTCCATGCTGGGAAATGGCCTTATTCTTCTGATAGCTTGACAAGTTTTTAATCAGCATTGCACCATGCAGAGCCGGAAATAATAATTTGATTTACATGCAGTCTATAAGTGACATTAGATAACAAATAGTTCTCAGTGGGAGAGAAATATGGTAGGCCTTTCAATAGCTAAATATTATAGCTTGTCACACAAAAGGCGGTCCTTTGTTGAAATAATACTACAAAAGTTGATTTTAGTAAATTACATCCCAAACTGGTTATTTGAATAGAAAGGCAAGTCATTGAGATAGATTAAGGTCATTAAATGTTGGGGAGGCATAAGACTACATCAGTTTTCCATGTCTCCGTAGGGCATGCCAATTATTTTCAGATGACATAAACTCAAGTACATGTTTATTAGGAGTGATGACAAATAAACAGTGAAGTGTGTGCCTCTGAGAAACACCTGCTTGAATGAAGTATTAATGGTATCAAATTATTCTATGTGTTTGTGACTGATAAAATAACTTTTGTGATTTCCATGGTTTTACTTACCATTTGTTTTTAAATGACTACCATGTTTTTGGCAGATTGTCATTTTATCCAAAATCACCTGATTGTAAGTTAACTGTCCATCTGTTCAACTATGTCACAAAGCACATATTTTAATTTACTTTCTCTTTTAGGGTATCCCTCTCTTTATAACATCTCATTTTATGAAGCCCCAACTGTATAGGCACTAGATTAAAGATTCTAAGGGAAAATATATTCCATCTGTTATTCATTGTGTACATTAACTGATTGATATGAGGTCACTCTGTAAAGCTGTTTGATTTTCAGTTTTTTTTCTCTTAGAAACAGATAAAAGATAGTATCAATGACTCATATTAACACTGGTTACCTTTATTATCGTCCTCTGTATTATTTCTAAACCAGTTGGTGGAGAGATTGCAATTACTGTAAAATACCTGAAGATGTAAAACAAACTAAAGTATATTATCATATATGAAATGGATTGCCAGTCCAGGTTCGATGCATGAGACAGGGTGCTCTGGGCTGGTGCACTGGGATGACCCAGAGGGATGGGATGGGGATGGAGGTGGGAGGGGGGTTCAAGATGGGGAACACATGTACACCTGGGGCAGATTCATGTCAATGTATGGCAAAACCAATACAATATTGTAAAGTAATTAGCCTCCAATTAAATAAATTTATTTAAAAAATAAGAAAGTGTGAAGGAACCATAGAGACAAATTTAGAGAAGGGTTGAAGAAAACATGAACATCCACTCCCTTGCCTTCGATTTTTTCCAAAGGAATGAGTCCTAGTGAATGAGAATCTTAATTAGAGGAATAGATTTGATTATTTCCCTCAGTAAACCTAATAATTAGCAAATCTTAATATAACAATACTTTTTATATCCAATTACTGTCATACTTATTTAAAATAAAAGCATTCAAAAATATTTTTGGTCTATGGAACAAGTTTATATACATAAGTTCAGATTCACATTTTTTCATATTTTTGAAATTGCACCATCAAAAATAAAATTACTTGTTAAAAAGTTTCATATTTATCTCAAAACACATATTATTTTATGTTATTTAAAAACATACTTTCATCCTCAGTAATTATGGCAGATTTCATTTTAGGGGGTGAATACCCTACCATATTCTGAAACATATTTATCTTTATAGCTTTTGGCATTAAAAAAAAATTTTTCTAATGTAGACCATTTCTAAAGTCTTTACTGAATTTGTTACAATATTCCTTTTGCTTTTTATGTTCTGGCTTTTTTTTTTTTTTTTGGCTCTGAGGCATGTGGAGTCTTAGCTGCCAGTTTAGGGATCAAACTTGCACCCCATGCATTGGAAAGTGAAGTCTTAACCACTGAACCACCAGGGAAGTCTCTCTTCTTATATTTTTTCTTCAAATTGTTTTTGCAAGAACATCAGAGATTCAATAATGATAATCATCTATTTATTTTGGTGAGTGCATGATAATTTATTTAAAGCCAACCCTTATTGTGGGTCTTCCTTGGTAGCTCTGACGGTTAAGAACCTGCCTGCAATGCAGAAGACACGTGCTCGACCCCTATGTCAGGAAGATCCCCTGGAGAAGAGAATGACTATGAACTTCAGTCTTCTTGCCTGGAGAATTCCATGGACAGAGAAGCCTGGAGGGCTACAGTCCACAGCGTAACAAAGAGTCAGACACGACTGAGTGACTAACACTTTCAATCTCCATTGTACACTGAATACTCGAGAAGGGATTATGTCCAATTTGATTAAATGTATATCAATAGTTTGTGACCACATAGTAGGTTTTTAGTTAATATGAATATTAACTAGAATCTAGTTTTCAATTCTCACTCTGATATAATCCACATATCCATGTTATATTTCTTAAAAATATATATGCACATGTACAAAACTACGATTTCTAGAATGAAGGAAGGGCTTGACTTTGCATATAGCAATAAGCAGAGACAAGAGTTGAGTTCAATTACTTTATCTCTCCATGTATAGCTTTCAACCAACAGTGGACTTCTATTCATTCAAAGTCAGAGTTTGAGAACTGACTCTAAGCATATCTATCATGCTCAGTGACCTATTCTGGACAGTTTTGTCATCCTTTTTTCCACTGAGTCCCATGAGATGAATGGCATGCATATATGCTTCAATTTCATGGCCTACTAGATAAGCTAGTGTGTGGCTCCATCTCTCCTCCTCATGAAAAATGACACATATCAGACTGAAAACATGTTAGGGCAATGTAATTATAGGAATAATTTTTAAAAGATTCTGTTTGGTTAAAAATGAAATTAAATGGTTTACAAAAACAAACTTCAATTATCTGTAATGAATTCTAAGTGTCACCTTTCATTACAGATATAGATATATTAATATCTAATGAGAGAAAGGTGACCTAGTAAATATGGTGGCATCCTTTAATAGTTCAGAACAATGGAAGCTTTATGAAGCTCATAATCTTTTACCTCTTAGTGTGACCACTGGCAATTGTTTATAATGACTAAAAATTGATAATGTTAATTTTCCTCAAAATTGCACCATAGCCATCTGTATGTTAACACATAATATTCAAATGCATTTTGAGATACAATCTATTATTATTATTAATTATACTTAATTATTTGTTTCTTAAATATCTGAGTTCAAAGCCATGGACTTGCTTTCTGAAAAAAAAAAAAGTGGGGAATGGGACATAGGATGCAAACAGGAAAAACGCATTATCTCTAACAGCTTGCCCATCTGCTTCTTGATGTGTCATATTCTTAAGTTACCCAGATTTTCTTAAAATAGAAACGTGGATAAGAGGTTTTTCACCTTGGATGGAGAGTAGCTACAAGTTTTCTGAGAATAAAAAGATAATTCTGAAAGGAAAATGACACTTAAAGGAGGCTTTTTGTTGTTTCTTACACTTCCCTGGAGAAAGGATGCTTCAATCAGAGTGAGGAGATAGAACACTGAAGCGCCACAAGGGAAGAATGCACTGATTGCTTCTCTGACAAGATTCTGGATGTGCTCAAGAAAAGGTGCAGTTCCCCCCAAACTAAACAAAACCAAACAAAGTGAAGGACAGAAAGTAGAAAGCCCAAGACTCCAAAATCAAGAGAACAGGCCATATTATAGGATATCTGGCCATAAGCATGAGGACAGAAGATCTGTGGCTTTGGAGACAGGGGGATTGCTGTACTGCCTGCCATATGGATAATGAGGAGTTAGATGGAGCACTGTTCATGATAAATAAGCTTCCAAGAGACTGGAACATGAGAATGTCATGGTCCCTACATGGAATCTTCTAACTTCATATTAGCTGATGGTGTTTTCTGTTTACCACCACACTTTCTACACATTCTACTGGATGTTTTAAACAAAATCTAGCTATTTGAAAGGTATATAAAGTTTTAAGCGAAGTCAGATTTTCTTGTTGGTGGGGATGATAGTGGTGGTTATGATATCTTGTTTGTTTTCCTTTATCATGGGCATCTCCAATACAAAAAATTATATACTGCACATATGATGTGGGGCTTCAGCAAGAACATTTTTTAAAATATTGAAAATTTTAACCTAAAATTACTTAATACCTCATTTCAAAGACAGTTTATATAAATTATGGGAAAGGAATACATTTAGACCATTCATTATTCAAATTGCTTAAGACTATTTAGAGTAAAATGTTTTCTTTTGTCTACAGAATGTAGCTGATTGATTTAATACTGTACTGCACTTCAAAAATGGTGACAAAAGTTAAAGCCTGTAATTTTCATTGACAGCTTAAATTGTACTTGGACCTGGCTCGGAAGTCAGTATAATCTTTAGAGTAAGTATAATAATATCTCCTAGAGGATCCCACAGAATAAGGCCAAATCCTATTTCATGGCCTACCAGGCCACTCCAACTCAAGGCTGCTACCTTTATAATCTCATTCCCCTCACTGTCTCCAATGGTGCTCTTCAAAAGAGCAACTCAGAGTTTGCTTAATTTTCCACCTGTATCTCATCTCTCTCATTTCTTCCTGATCTTGCTCATTATATTTCCATTGCTAAAAATTCTCTTTACCTTCTCTAATTGATAAAATCATCATTCTATGGGGCTTCCCAGGTGGCACAGTGGTAAAGAAGCCACCTGCCAATGCAAGAGAACAGGAGACACAGGTTCAACCCCTGGGTTGGGAAGATGCCCTGGAGCAGGAAATGGCAACCCACTCCAGTAGTTTTGCCTGGGAAATCCCATGGACAGAGGAGCCTGGCAGGCTATAGACCATGGAGCTGCAAAGAGTCGGACATGACTGAGCACACACACCCATCATTCTATTTTGGCTTTTAACTCAAATATGAGCTTGTCTCTGACGCTTGTGACTTCAAAAGAAAACAGAGGCAGCATGGTTTGGGAATCAAGAGTCTTGGCTTTGGACCCACATTTCCTGAGTTCAAATCCAAACCACACTGTCTATTAGCTCTATGGCCTTGGGCAAAATGCATCATCATTTAGGGTCTAAAAATATGGAGATAATATCCATTCATTCTCACTTCTGTTAGCTTATATAAAGCACTTAAAAGAGAATGTGACCCACAGTAATCACTCAGTTAATATTAGCTGTTATATTTATTACTTCCCAAAGGAAAATTAATGGCATCATCAACTGTTCCAATGCACTAATTGCATAGTTCTATTATTGTATATTTTATTGGATCATAGTTGGATATGCTCATGTCTGGCCCTCTTGTGAGATTTAAACTCCGCTGTGTGTGCCCAGAAAGTTTTCTGGAGCCTGGAATATATTTGGTAATCAAATGTGTTTACTTACTGAATGATCTGTTCACTACATTAGTAGCCATGAACAATATCATTAAAAGAAAAATAAAAGAAAAAGGATACTTCAAGAAGGATATCATGAAAGGATACTTTCATGAAGGATACTTTCATGCTGCTGTTCAACAAATACTCTGAAACGTACTTGATATTATGAGCAGTGAAACTAAAGGCATCTAGTCCTCCACACTCTATTACAGTTGTTGATTCTGGCTTTAGAAGTGTCCCAAGCGTGCCGGACAGTAATGAAATTGGGGAGATACCATAGACAAGGATTATCAGTCTTTAGTAATCAAGTCTTGATATGTTAAATTGTGAACTCTGACATTAAAATATTTATGAAGTCTCTTAAGACTGGGAGAAAAAAGCAAGCTCTTTAGCAATGAATTCTGAAATGGCCTGATTTCTTTTTTAAGGTGTCGCATTTGCCAGTGAAGTCAAATATGGAGATAAATGGTCACAATAAGATACCTAGACACATTTAACCTTTAAGTGTCTAGTCAAGGCAATGGTTTTTCCCGTGGTCATGTATGGATGTGAGAGTTGGACTGTGAAGAAAGCTGATCGCCGAAGAATCGATGCTTTTGAACTGTGGTGTTGGAGAAGACTCTTGAGAGTCCCTTATACTGCAAGGAGATCCAACCAGTCCATTCTAAAGGAGATCAATCCTGGATGTTCATTGGAGGGACTGATGCTAAAGCTGAAACTCCAATACTTTGGCCACCTCATGCGACGAGTTGACTCACTGGAAAAGACTCTGATGCTGGGAAAGGTTGGGGGCGGGAGGAGAAGGGGACGACGGAGAATGAGATGGCTGGATGGCATCACCGACTCTGTGGACATGAGTTTGAGTGTACTCCGGGAGTTGGTGATGGACAGGGAGGCCTGGCGTGCTGTGATTCATGGGGTCGCGGAGAGTCGGACACGACTGAGCGACTGAACTGAACTGAACTGAACTGATACCATACGCAATAGCTTGAGAATTAATTTATTATTTTACTTTCTTAAAGTCATCATTTCCCCTTTTTTAAAAAATTAGAAGTGATGGAGAAATTATTTAGAAAACCAGAGTGTTCCTGTACATTTTATCCATTAGTTTCCAGTTCCTAAAAGACAATTTAAACTCCATGAAGAGAGATTGTCTACCAGAAATCTTTTTACACAGAATTTGTGTTGAAGTCATTTAACAGTACTCCATTGTTATTTTGTGGAATATTCCTAATGAGCTGGCACAGTGAGCAAAAGAGATAAGTGATAGAAAGCTCAGTTGTTCAATAAGAAATCTGTAGGTAAAGAAATAAATATACATTATTGCCTTCATGGACAAGCCAATGGGATAATGGTACTTTAAATTTTACTGGCATGGTATTTGAAATTTACTGTTAATTGGTATGAAACATTATCACTCTATGAAACATTGGCACTCACCATATACAAATATATGGTATCTGCTCCAAATCTAATGAGACTGTCTCTGCTCCAAAAATCCACAGTGGAGTAAGAGTAAAAAGCCCATGGTCACCCAAGTAGCCCAGTGGCCAAAGCATAAAGATGTTTGAGTCCTGACATCCCCTTTGAACTCTGGAACAGCCACATAATTAAGGTCAGCATTATGTGCTTGATTATCCAGTAGCTTTTGTCCATCAATTCACTTCAGCCTTTGTGTATGGAGACTAATCAGATAGCTTTTTCAACAATTATTTATTGAGGTCTTATTATGTTCCATGCCATGTTATGGTGCTTTGGCTATATCAGTGAACAAAACCAACCTAATGACATACTGTTGTTTACTTTAGAAAGTAATGCCATGATTAATAACCTTTCTCCTGCACTTTCTTTTATTAAATATTTCACAAAGAAGCATTTAATGTATTATCAAATATAACACTTGAAAGTTGCTAGAAACAGTTTTTGGTAATCCGTTAGCTTCTTTTCCTCCCAAGTTTTGGATTCTTTTAGCAGAAACTTGCTCTGTGCATACATAGAGAGAAAAATTCTTTTTATTACAAAGGAGTGATGACTCACCACAGAAAATTATTCATTAAATTGTGCTTATTATCAAATTTTTAACTTCTTTTCTTATAATAAAATTATTTCTCTAGTGATATGTTTTCCTAAAGTATTAAATCACAGTTCTCTGTGCACTGAGAAAAAATTCCTCAAAAATGTATTACTATAATTTCTTAGACATTTATTAGGATTTGAAGAATAGGAGCATTTAAGCATTTTAACAATATGCTATTTGGAAATTTACATATTGCTAGCTGGTTCCACAAGTGCCAAAATATGCTACCATTATTTTTTATGTAGGAATCTCACATTGTAAAAAGAAGAAAAGTAAAACAAGAAGCATACATTTGTCCTTTGTGCTAATCTGACATAAAATATAGACTAGGAATTGAATTTTGATGTCCCCAAATAATGTGCTTCTTAGTAATGCGCAGGTATCAATAGGTAGAAATTATGAGGAATATGGTAGATTTACTCTTGGAGAACTAAAGTAACTGAAGCAACTGATGGTGACCAAACCCTACCTTGGCATGGCAGAGACCTTCACTTTGTGCATATATTTTAAATATTAATAGGATTTATACTCCTCATCAGCAGTCAACTTAAGTATGTCCCTGTAGTAACACTAGTGAGGATCAAAGCTATTGGAAACTCAGAGAAGACAGAGAAGGATCATTTTTCCCCTGCTACTCATGCTCACAGAACCACTGATAGTCCAACCAATAATATGCTTGCTCTCAAACATCACACATGGAATCCCATTTATGAGAATGATCTTCAGTAATGAGGGAATGAAACTTAGGGGAATTAACTTATTCTTAGCATTCAGCATTTTGTTGTTTAATGACAGCATCAACTACAAATCAGCACTTGTTGTGGGCACTTGTCATCTATCTCTACAAGGATTAAACCAGGTGCTGCTGCAGCTTCTCACCTCCACCACCCCCTGAAAGGAGTTCAGGGTAGAGATCAGGAACCAGGCACTCTGTGCTTGGGGAAAGCTGGCAGAACAGGTCTTCAGAGAGTTAGATATTTTCTGGAGATGATTTTATGAGCCCAATTCTTGCATCTCCTCAGATCTAGAAAAGTACTAACTTCCTTCATGGTGAAGTCTGTTCCTTGTGACTAGCAGCAGTTTTCTGTAAAAAAAACATGTGCTTCATTTCATGTACTCCCCCTTCACCAAAATCACATGTATATTCCTTCCCCTCTACCTCTTCAGAGCGGTTTCTCAGAGCTATCTGAGGTGCTGTCTCCCAGGCCACAGTCCTCACTTTGCTCCAATTAAAACTTAACTCGCTACTCTCACGTTGTGCATTTTTTCTTTTAAAGTCAGCAATAGTGCCCTATTGATCATGAGGAGTTTTGTTTAGGCAAGAATGCATCACCAAATACCTACTTTATGCTATTAAGGTTTTCAAAAGGAGATGGTTTCAAGACCATTACCTGTTTAGTCTCCTTCATATAAATGGAGAAGTTATGATGCTCTTCTGTTCTGTTTAGTTGCTCAGTCACGTCTGACTCTTTGCGACCCCGTCCATGAGATTTTTCAGGCAAGAATACTGGGTAAGTTGCCATTTCTTCCTCCAGGGGGATCGTCTCAAACCAGGGATTGAACTTGCATCTCCTACATCTTTTGCACTGTAGGCAGATTCTTTACCCATTACATTAAAGAAACAGAATGACATCTTATGATAATGCAAATGGAATAATTTGTGCCTTCTTTTTCCTACTGGAGATTTCCATAAGAACTTCTGATTCATATTTGTATAGGCACCTTGATTTCTGGTCAATAGCTCCAAGCTGCATTTTACCTTCATCTGGTTGCACCTCAATGACCCTTGCTGTCCTCATTTTCAATTTATTTCTACCATAAATTATTTCATTCAAGTAATACTGTCAGATTTCCAAATTTAAGAAAAACGAGTCATTTTTAATCACTGTGCAGCAAAAATAGATCACTGTGAATATGCTGAGGTAAAGTGACTTTTATTTATTATGTAATTAAATTACTTACATGATTAAGCTTTGCTGACTTTAAGAAATCTGCATTGGCTAATTCAATCAACCAGACCATAAATGGTGAAAAACTCAATAGCAAATCACATATAAACCTAGCTTCTTACTTCAGTATGATTTCCTAGTGATAATTATCAAGGGAATATAAATATGAATCAAGGAATACTTGCAAAATTCTGTAGTTAAAACAAAGAAGACAATTAAGATGTTTGTTTTCAATGTAAACTAGAGTGTAAAAACAATTGTAACTGATGAAAAAGGCTTAGAAATATGTGGGGTAATGGCACAGATTTGTATTCTAATATGCTAGTTTCACATCTATGCAGAGCTGAACTTGGTAGGTCATTTTTCTCTCTGGAATGAGCACAAACTATTTAAAAGGTTTTCAGGCTTGTTTTGCATCACACTGTGATTCATGGGGTCGCAAAGAGTCGGACATGACTGAGCGACTGAACTGAACTGAACTGAACTAACAACACTGACGCAAGGGAAAAAACAGAAAACAATAGCAATCAAACAAACTGTGAGTTTGCACTAGAAAACACACAAGGAGTGCTATTGCTTCCTCAAGTTAACACCCATACATTTTTTTTTCTAATTAATGGAAGGTTATGCTCTGGTTCAACTTATTGCAAACAAGCTCAATTGTTGGAAAAAGCAATAACGCTGAACAGAAAAAAAGTACTGAGGAAGTGATGGGGCTGTTTGGTGAAAGAATGTATGGAATGCCTGTGCTTACAATGTTGTTTGTTCATTCATGCACTTGCAGTAATAAGAAAAGCTGTATTACCTTCCAGAAAAAGAACTTTGCCACTGGCTCCATTCTCCTCACTGCACTATGTCTAAGGATGTGCTTGACTGCAATCTATTTCAGTGGAAAATTAATGCTTACCTAATATAATAGCATAAAAGTCAAGCCAGGTATTGAAAACAATGTTGAAAATAGATCATCTTATGAATGGCTTCCTCTAAAGTAAATTATTTTATAAGCCAGCTGCATTAAATTTGCCTATAGTCTAATAACATTGACTTAAAAGCTTTTGACTGTAAAGTTCTTAATGTACATAATATTTAATGCAGTTTCTTCTTACACACATTACATAGTTATGTACAGATTTACATATATATGCATGTACATATATTATATACATTGGAGTAGGAAATGACAACCCACTCCAGTATTCTTGCCTGGAGAATCCCATGGATAGAGGAGCCTGGCAGGCTACAGTCCATAGGGTCACAAAGAGTCGGACACGACTGAAGTGACTTAGTATATTATATACATACATGCTTTGTCATCTGTATGTGGTTACAGAATATTGCAATTGCATTTATATATATATATATATATAAAATATTGGAACTTTTCAGGTGGCTCTAGTGGTAAAGAATTCGCCTGCCAACGCAGGAGATGTAAGAGACACAGGTTCCCTCTCAGAGTTGGAAAGATCCCCAGGAGGAGGGCATGGCAATCCACTCCAGTATTCTTGCCTGGGAAATCCCATGGACAGAGGAGCCTGGTAGGCTACAGTCCATGAGGTTGCAGAGTTGGAAATGACTGAAGCAACTTAGCATGCACGCACATATATAATAATATTATACAATATATATTTAACATACACATATTTATATTAATATAGAATATGTAAGTAGCTTATTTTAGTATTATATTGCATATGTATTATTTATACATGTCATATATATATTCTATTTATGTCCCATATATATGTCTATATAAAATGATCATTTATAAAATATTAATTTTCCACTTTCAGGTAAAGGGATAGGATTCAGAGAGGTTAGTTGATGTGATCAAGGTCACACAGCTAAGAAAGGGCAGAACTGGAACCTAAATCTGATATTCTTTAAGATCTCTGGTTTTCTCCATGCCACAATATCTTCTCTTGGTAAATCCAGAAAAAAATATTTGAAAGATACAGAGTGATTTTATGTATTACTAACTCAGACTGAATATTCATATTCTAAACGTGATGGCAATGTTTATGATTAATGATCATCAACAAATAAAAATGATGGGTATTTTGTGAAGATGACTTCTGGTTGCAATACCAATCTGTATGTTTCATTGGTTCAATGTATGATTTTGATTTTTTCCATTCAGCTTTGTTTCCTAGAAGTTGTTGCAATGAACCTAACCACTGTAAGACACGTGTTTTGATAATTAAGGCTTTAAAAAAATAATCAGTCTTTTATTTTCATTGTATACTTTGTAACACAGCAGAGTTGGTGAATTGGTCTTCAGTTCAGTTCAGTCGCTTAGTCCAACTATTTGCGACCCCATGAACCACAGCACGCCAGGCCTCCCTGTCCATCACCAACTCCCAGAGTCCACCCAAACCCATGTCCATTGAGTCAATGCATCCAACCATCTCATCCTCTGTTGCCCCTTTCTCCTCCTGCCCTCAATCTTTCCCACCATCAGGGTCTTTTCAAATGAGTCAACTCTTCGCATCAGGTGGGCAAAGTATTGGAGTTTCAGCTTCAACATCAATCCTTCCAATAAACACCCAGGACTGGTCTCCTTTAGGATGAACTGGTTGGATCTCCTTGCAGTCCAAGGGACTCTCAAGAGTCTTCTCCAACACCACAGTTCAAAAGCATCAATTCTTCAGCGCTCAGCTTTCTTTATAGTCCAACTCTCACATCCATACATGACCATGGGAAAACATAGCCTTGACTAGACTGACCTTGGTTGGCAAAGTAATGTCTCTGCTTTTTTAGTATACTATCTAGGTTGGTCATAACTTTCCTTCTAAGGAGTAAGCGTCTTTGAATTTCATGGCTGCAATCACCATCTGCAGTGATTTTGGAGCCCCCAAAAATAAAGTCTGACACTGTTTCTCCATCTATTTGCCATGAAGTGATGGAGCAAGTTGCCATGATTTCAGTTTTCTGAATGTTGAGCTTCAAGCCAACTTTTTCACTCTCCTCTTTCACTTTCATCAAGAGGCTCTTTAGTTCCTCTTCACTTTCTGCCATAAGGGTGGTGTCATCTGCATATCTGAGGTTATTGATATTTCTCCCAGGAATCTTGATTCTAGCTTGTTCTTCCTCCAGCCCAGCGTTTCTCATGATGTACTCTGCATATAAGTTAAATTGGTCTTAGGAGCACCAACTATGACCATAGCCAGGTTTTTCTTCTGGTCCAAATAGAATTTAACTCTGACCTTAGCTTCAGTTGCAGCATAGCTTGGCCACCAATTCTAGTAACTAATGTGTTCTTTAAGAGTCTGAAAGTAAGTTAATGATGAGAGGAAGGGATGTTTGTGATGAGGGGAAGGGATAGTTAGGGAGTTTGGGATGGACATGTACACACTGCTATATTTAAAATGGATAACCAACAAGGAACTACTGTATAGCACAGGGAACTGTGCTCAGTGTTATGTAGCAGTCTGGATGGGAGGGGAGTTTGTGGAAGAATGGATACATGCATATATATGGCTGAGTCCTTTCACTGTTCACCTTAACTATCACAACATTGTTAATTGGCTAGACCCCAATACAAAATTAAAAGTTTAAAAAAAGTCTAAAAGTAAATGACCTGAAAAGAAATTCAATACTTGTTCACCTATATTCCTGTTTCATTTTCTCTGAAAGTGAAAATGAAGTCGCTCAGTCGTGTCTGACTCTCTGCGACCCTGTGGACTATAGCCCACCAGGCTCCTCCGTCCATGGGATTCTCCAGGCAAGAATACTGGAGTGGGTTGTCACTGCCTTCTCCAGGGGATCTTCCCGACCCAGGGATTGAACCCAGGTCTCCCGCATTGCAGGCAGATGCTTTAACCTCTGAGCCACCAGAGAAGCCCTTAATTTTCTCTAGTCATTACAAATTCATTTTCCTGACTTTTCATTATACTTTAGGCTTAAAAACATCAGATAGAAGTGTCGAAGGCACCATTTCATTTTAGTATACATATGATTTTCCTCTTTCTCAAATAACGTTTATAGCTCTTGTATGAGAATATTTTTCCTACCAGCTTCCTAATAATATGCAAGCACCAGGATATGAACTCAGGAAACTGTTTCTTCTATCAGTCTCTCTGGGAAACACAAAATGATTTCAGAACAGAAATGCTGTTTTGTGAGATGGCTGAAATACAACAAAATTGTGCTAATTAAAAGCTTGTATGTGGTCAGCAAAGAGACATGGAATTTTTTTCCTTGGACTTCTGACTGCAAAAATGTCCCAAAGATGTGGGAAGCTTTCAGAGTCAGCCTCAGCTAAGAATCCCTTACTTGCAAGATTAACATGCTAGACCCTAGGTCTCTGCTTAATTTTTATAATAGCTGGAGGAAAAACATATTTAAATAAGCCTATCAATCATTGCTTAAAATGATGGACATAAGTCTAGCTGTGTCCTCAAACGGGTTGTTGGCTGAACTGACATTAGTTGGATCTTTCATAATTCCCAAATTAAAATTTTTCTAATAATTGTTGACCTGAACATTACCAAAAAGTTTCCTCTATGGAAAAACATGGAATGTTAGTTTTACTTTTGGAAAACTACCCAGACTCCAGAAGAAAAATCAAAATGATGTAAATGATTTGTTTGAAATTATAAAATGTTATAAATTAAATTAATATATAAATCTTTGCTTTCTTATTTCAAGCAAAAGCTGATTCAGTAATGACATAACACAGATATAAGAAGGCAAATATTTAGAGCATGTCTTTTTGGGGGGACTTCCCTTGTGGTCCAGTGGTTAAGACTTCACCTTCCAATGCAGGGGGTGGTCAGGGAGCTAAGATCCCACATACCTCACAGCCAAAAACTCAAAACATAAAACAGAAGCAGCATTGTAACAAATTCAATAAAGACCTTAAAAATGGTCTACATAAAAAAGAATATCTCTTTTTCTTTCTTCACACTACCTCCATCAGCTCTCGCCATGTTGGGGAGTGATGTAGATGTTGGAGTGGTGATTTGGGGGAGATGAGGGATATAGGTAAAATGTTGATTTCGACATAACCATTGAGTAGTTTGGAAGGCAGATAGAAGGAGGGGAAGGGAGACTGGTGAAGTCACTATAGTGTAGTCCCAGCAAGGTAAAGAGGGAGGCAATGGAAATGGAAAGGCTGCTACAAGCAGAATAATTTATAGGACATAGGACATGAGAGAAAAAGAGCAAAAGAGACTACAGCCTGACAAAAGTTCAAGTCTGAGTAACTAAGAGAATGATCAGATTGAATACTGAAATAAGGAAGTTTTGAAAGAATTTTAACTTTGGGGGAAAGGTAACGATTTTGATTTTAGACCAGTTGAATTGGGGGGGGACAGTGGGACAGCTAGTTGGCTATTTCTCCTAGGAAAGTAGAGATGATGAACTAAAGTTCAGGACACTTGTCTCAGCCATAGAATCTGATTTAAGAGTAAATCTATACAGGTGATAAATGGGAAGGAAATCCAAATAAGAGGAGATATATGTATATGTACAGCTGATTCACTTTGCTGTACAGCAGAAACTAACATAGCATTGTAAAGTAACTATACTCCAGTAAAAATTAATTTAAAAAAGTAAATTTATACAGGTGAAAGAGCAAATTCTGAGATTATATCAGATCTCCAAAGGAGAAAGCACTTACTACATTACATTAGATGTTTAATGCATTCTGTGAACTGGGACAAGGGGTATAATTTGATGCATGGTGCACACCAACTGGCTGAAAAGATTTTACCATCGAATGAATATTTACAACTAGCTCAAAGGAAGGTGCTCTAAATTTGAAACATGTCATTTTTAATAACAGGATGCAAGAAAGGTTGGCACCTTATGTAGATATGACCACAGAGGTATGAGGAGATGACTTAACAGCAAACACAGCAATGTGACTTTAACAATTAAATATTCAAATAAATACACTTCATATATTGATTGCATCTTGTGAGTAATTGCATTGAAAGAAGCATGGCATGTAGCACAAGTGTTTCCATGGTGACTGCTGCTTAAAAGAGAGTTAACAACTTCAATAGAGAGAATCAATCGTAAGGACTGTCGTAGACGAAGGTGGGAAATACTTAACAGGAAAAATACCGAAGAAATTATATATAAGGAAAAGTTATGTTTTTCCAAAACTATTAGGATAAAAAATTTTGGAATATTTTCAACTATCGATGGTAATAAAACTGACATAAGTGCCAATATCCTAAATGTATGATCTGTCTATTATCCACCATTTGGGCAGAATTAATAACAGTAGCATGATCAACCTAATAATCCCTTCAGAATGGGTAGCATAATGTCTACGAACTAGAAAGGAATTTGGAGTATGGGCCTGGCATTTTACTATACAGCCTTCAGCACACCAATTAACCTCTCAGAAATTTCCTTCCTGGTCTATGAATACTACTTAACTGGGTTTCTCTGATCTGTGAGGATGAAATGTGATAGCGTGGAGGAACTGCCTCAATGTTCAGGTCAGCTGTTGTCATTCCTGTGAGATTATCCGACCAAATACTTAGCTGTTTGGTGCAATCCAAAACATTATCTCTAAAGCAAGTACTGATGTGATACCACCTGGGGGAAACCCCTGCAGGAACCACTGGCAGGGCATCTTACCAGGGAAGAAGAGTTTATCTTTCTATCCCAGAACACAGGATGCATGACTCTTCATGTGGACTCTGTTCAAATTCCCATGATTCTCCACATTAGGACTGAGAGCTGGAGGATCGTATTAACGGCAATAAAATGACACGGACTTACAAGAATGGCTTGTAGGGCCATTCTGCCCCAGAATCCTTTAAAATGATCTCAGGCTTCCCTGATGGCTTTAATCAAGCATTATGAGCCTCTCCCATGCTCCACTGAGCACCACAGAAGCTGCCGCTATGGGTAGGTTGCTAGTCAATGGGTCAGTGAATCTATTTAATGCAGATAAAAATCTTGTCTGGGAAGGTGAGCTTAGGGCGGGAGGAAAGAAAAAGGTTTTCTCTCCTTTGTGATCTGAAATTGATTCCCAAAGAGGCTGGAAAAATGAAAAACATTAAACAAATGATGAGGGCATCAGAGAGCTTGCCTGGGAGTGCTAAGAATGAACAGAAAATGGATAATATTCACTTTGAAATTTAAATCTCTTAGCTTCTGTGATCTTAAAGACAGCAATCTAAAGGATGTTTCTGTGTTATGTTGGAACAGAAGTTATGAAAATCTCCTAACCCATGAAATCATCAACCATCATAGGGTGGAGCACTTTGTAGCTGAAATTATTTAATCATTTTATATAAAATGAATATTGTTGCATACTTTGTTAAGTCAATAAAATCTCTGAATGTAAGATCCCTGTGTCTAGAAACAAGAACTAGTGATTATGAGAAGGACTCATTGTATGGTAGCTGCAGCTAAGTTGCCAATTAAATCCACTTCGTAGAAAATATGATTGATATTTTAATGTTCAAATGAATATATTTCTGAAATGCTTCAAGGATCAGAGTAATAGGGAAAGACTTATTTCGCTGTAACCTTAGCAGCAGTTCATTTTCTAAGCAAAGAGGATATTTAAAAGTTTAAGGATCTCATTGAGAGCTTTCAGTTCAGTTCAGTTCAGTCGCTCAGTCGTGTCCGACTCTTTGCGACCCCATGAATCACAGCACGCCAGGCCTCCCTGTCCATCACCAACTCCCAGAGTTCACTCAAACTCATGCCCATCGAGTCGGTGATGTCATCCAGCCATCTCATTCTCTGTCGTCCCCGTCTCCTCCACCCCCAATCCCTCACAGCATCAGATTCTTTTCCATTGAGTCAACTCGTCGCATGAGGTGGCCAAAGTGTTGGAGTTTCAGCTTTAGCATCAGTCCTTCCAATGAACACCCAGGATTGATTTCCTTTAGAATGGACTGGTTGGATTTCCTTGCAGTCCAAGGGACTCTCAAGAGTCTTCTCCAGCACCACAGTTCAAAAGCATCCATTCTTCGGCGATCAGCTTTCTTCCCAGTCCAACTCTCACATCCATACATGACCACGGGAAAAACCATAGCCTTGACTAGACGGACCTTGGTTGTCAAAGTAATGTCTCTGCTTTTTAATATGCTGTCTAAGTTGGTCATAACTTTCCTTCCAAAGAGTAAGCGTCTTTTAATTTCATGGCTGCAATCAGCATCTGCAGTGATTTTGGAGCCCAAAAAAATAAAGTCTGACACTGTTTCCACTGTTTCCCCATCTATTTCTCATGAAGTGATGGGACCAGATGCCATGATCTTCGTTTTCTGAATGTTGAGCTTTAAGCCAAACTTTTCACTCTCCTCTTTCACTTTCATCAAGAGGCTTTTGAATTCCTCTTCACTTTCTGCCATAAGGGTGGTGTCATCTGCATATCTGAGGTTATTGATATTTCTCCCGGCAATCTTGATTCCAGCCTGTGCTTCTTCCAGCCCAGCGTTCCTCATGATGTACTCTGCATATAAGTTAAATAAGCAAGGTGACAATATACAACCTTGACGCACTCCTTTTCCTATTTGGAGCCAGTCTGTTGTTCCATGTACAGTTCTAACTGTTGCTTCCTGACCTGCATACAGGTTTCTCAAGAGGCAGGTCAGGTGGTCTGGGATTCCCATCTCTTTCAGAATTTTCCACAGTTTATTGTGATCCACACAGTCAAAGGCTTTGGCATAGTCAATGAAGCAGAAATAGATGTTTTTCTGGAACTCTCTTGCTTTCTCCATTAGGACCTCTTTTTTTTTAAGATTTTTTTTTTTTTTTTTGATGTGGACCATTTTTAAAGTCTTTATTGAATTTGTCACCACATTGCTTCTGTTTTATGTTTTGTGGTTTTTTGGCCACAAGGCATGTGGGATCGATCTTAGCTTCCTCACCAGGGATGGAACCCACACCCCCTGCTTTGATAGGTAAAGTCTTAACCACTGGACCGCCAAGGCAGTCCTGACTTATTTTCTTTATCGAATACATCACGGACTCTATTAAAAGGATAGAAGTACCACCCAAAAGTCAGTTTAAGACTCAGGTTCCTGGCAGTGTCAGACCTGGATAAACTCACAACTTAGTGTAAACATGTCCTGTGACCTACACTGGAACACGGCTGCTTTTAATGACCTTTTAAACTTTCTTCCATGTTGAACCATTTTTGGGGGTTATTCACTTCCCTCCTCCAAAAGGAGCTGTCCTGTAGAGCAGCAGCCTACAAATAATTTGATAATGCACACTTATCCATAAAACAAATGTTAAAACATATCCTCAGAATATGTGTACTTATTTATTTATAAAGTACAGACAGGCATGGTGGGCTAATTTGCTAATATATTACAAGCAAAATATGCACTAAACAGAAATGGAAACAAGATGAAATACGTATTAATGCAAAATGATTTAGTTTTTGTAAATTTTATTTATTACATTCATTTTTATTTACTATATTCATGTAAAATCCAAAAATAATTTCTGCTCAAAATGGAATGAGTCAGATCTGACCCGACTGGGATTTTTGGTGACTGATGCAGAGTGCTGGAGGTCAGAGACAGAACATTTTCTATTTGCTTGGTACTCATGCATGTTCACCTTGTTAGTTTTATCTTCACACATAGTTTCTTATAGTAGTGTTAGTTGCTCAGTCATGTCTGACTCTTTGCAACCCCATGGACTGTAGCCCACCAGGCTCCTTTGTTCATGGAATTCTCCTGGCAAGAATACTGGAGTGGGTTGCCATTCCTTTCTCCAGGAGCATCTTCCCAACCCAGGGATTGAACCCAGGTCTCCTGCATTGCAGGCAGATTCTTTACCATCTGAGCCACCAGGGAAGCCCATAGTTTCTTATAGGAATCTTTAAACAGTTAACTATTTTCAAACCACATGTTTTGAGGGTTAACTTATTTAAAACAAATAAGTAAGGAGAAGGGCATGGCAATCCACTTCATTAATCTTGTCTGGAGAATCCCCGTGGAGCATCCCCAAGGCTAGGGGGAGGAAAAGGCAACCCACTCCAGTATTCTTGCCTGGAGAATTCCCATGGACAGAGGAGCCTCACGGGCTGTAATCCATGGAGTCGCAAAGAGTCGGACACAATTGAGCAACTAAGCATAGCAAGGCACAAGGTACAAACCAAGTGATCATGAGAGTGTCAATTTGGGTTTTAAGTATCAGTAAAGCTCAAGTTCTTTTTAAAAATAGAGATGTGGATACAGAAATGCTTACATGGTCTTCCCAGGCTCTATCTAGTGGGTTGGACTGAGTAACCTTGGGGATGCATATCCTTCAATTTAGAATCAACTCTTTGCGGAAGCAGAGTCAAGCATCAATGTTCTTCCAGCTTCCATACTCCTTATGATCTGGCTGACTACAACAGTTTCCCTGGTTTTGAAACACAGTTGCCAAATACCTACCAATTAGCCTTATGTCCAGAACTAGCCCTACACCATTTGCTATATCTTTGTAGTCTTATATGTATTGCTTTATTCCCCTTTATTTTAGAACAATGTACCTTATCTGATAGCTGGTTGTTTGCGGCCTCTGTTTTGAGAACTCATTTTCCAGTGGGTGCAGATATGTAACTGACAATGATTCCAATAGTTACCAAAAAATTCCAAGAAAATGAAGACCTGCTGGTGGAATGTTTATAAATGAGATCCCTGCGTAAATTCTTAGGCTTGAAGAGACAAAGATCACAAGTCTAGTGCCCCTTGCCAGCTCTACCTCTGCAGAGCTCGGAATGGCAACAATCTCTCAGCCTCCTGAAATGCCACTGCCTACTCCCATGCCATACTGAACAAATGAAGGACTCCAATGAAAAAAAAAAATTCACAAATGGGAGGAAGTGGCCCCTAGATTGAGGTCTGTGTCTCTGAGTAGAAGGTAAGGCTTCCAGAAAGATTCTGCTTTAGGTAGAGTCTTCCCTGCATGGAATATAGGGACAGAAAAAGGACAGGAGGTAAAAAATAGGAATTTTTATAAAGTATGGCATTTAAGCTAAAATAAATAAATAAATAAAGATGTCCATGTCCTAATCTCTTGAACCTGTGACTATATTATGTTACATTACATGGTAAGGATGGATTAAGGTAGTGGATGGATTTGTGGGTGCAAGCTGACTGACCTTAAAAGATGGAAATTATCCTAAATTATCTGAGTGAGCTCAATGTAATGATAAGGATCCTTATATGAAGAAGGAGGAAGGAGGAGAGTCAGTGAGAGAGGGATGCAGCATGAGAAAGACTCAACTGGCCATTGCTGGCTTGGAAGATGTGAGTCATGAGCCAAGGAACATGGGCCGCCTCTGGAAGCTGACAAACACAAGTAAACCAATCCTTGCTAGACCCTATAGAAAGGAATGTAGCCATGTCAACACCTTGATTTGAACCTAATGAGATCTACTCCAGACTTCCAACCTTCACAACTGTGAAATAAGTTGGTATAATTGTAAATCACTAAGATTGGGGTAACTGTTCTAGCAGTAATAGAAAACTAATATTCACTTTAGAAGGATGGTTTAATTGTTCAGTTCAGTTCAGTTCAGTTGCTCAGTCATCTCAGATTCTTAACAATCCCACGGATTGCAGCATTCCAGGCTTCCCTGTCCATCACCAACTCCTGGAGCTTGCTCAGACTCATGTACATCAAGTTGGTGATGCCATCCAACCATCTCATCCTCTATTAGGACTTGAAAACAAGAAGAGAGAACCAGGATGCAATCTAAAGGAAACTCCTGGTGAACAGTGTAAAATAGGTGCTTTCCCCTAGGAATCAGGGGGCCAAAATGGTTGCATTTATTTCACAACCTTGGGTTTCCCCTCCTTATATTATAATCTCTACCCTGCCCTCCAGTTTATAATGGGTGCTGAGACTGAGGAAGAAGGAAAATATAAATACATGGTGACTTCCCCTTTTCTGGCTGAAACAGCTGGTATTTTGAGAAAGCTGAACACTAAACTGAAAAGAGATGTTTCCAAATTGTTAAGTCACTGATGAGATACCTTGTCAAGGAAACAATGCATCTTTGAAAGAACTACAGTTATTGACTAGATTAGGAAGTAAATTTCCAGACACCATCTGCTGCAGATATTGATTAATTTTCCTGTTCTTTGATTGAAACTCAGCAAGGCAGCATGTCAAGCGAAGTGGGGAGCTAGAGCTAGCTTCCGAGGTCATACACTCTGCTCTGGTGTCTGCTCACTGTTGGTGACTACGGTGAGAGCATTGTAACTTACCCAGAGGCAGCTCTGACCCACATGTGCTTATTCATGTGAAGCTATGTACATGTAACATGCATCTGTGTTAATGGTTCATTCACTTTCTTTCACTTGTCCCTTTATTTAAATGACAGTGTGTCCATGACTGTTTGAAGAAGCTGTCAAATCCTTCTACCCTCCCAACCTGATAAACAGTGTGTAAGGTTCTCCAGCTAACAGCACTCTCTTCCCATACCTGTGACTTCTCCAAATAACAGAGAGAAAGACAAAATCAATAATAATTTCTTTGGACTATTTTGTTTCTGTATTAATGTTTCAAATGACATTTCAAGCGATTGCCCTAGCAATGACCTGGGAGATTTAAATGAATAAATGTTTTAGTGGTCAAACCTGTTTCAGCTTGCAAATAAAGGAAGTCTGTACCTGCCTGATGCTCATTGGGATATACATATTGTAGAATTTCATCATCTATTAAAGAGAATGAATATAATTATCTGTTATTCCAATGTAACTGATTTACCATTAAATTTAAGTAAAGCCCTGGTGTGTTTCAATGTTGATGATTCTGCTTAGAGAAATAATCCAGGATATAGATAATACAATGGCTTTCTAATTCTCCTTTGATGTATGGTGCTATTTATAGAATGATACAAACTTTGAGAAAACATTTTCAGACTTTAATATTCATGAATAGATTTACTTAAAAAGAGCATATGCCATGAAGTTATAATTGTGTTCTGCGGTGCCCCAATGGGATCTTATCCTATTTCATGGAGAGATTTTTAATTATATTTAATATGATCTGATTTGTATTAAATAAACCTGCAGGTTATTTGCTAAAAGTCAGTTGGAGACAAGTACAATGAAAAATATGACTGTGACTCGTCACATATAAAGTTCTGAAGGTCAGAAGCCTGATTCAGAGAATGAATCTAAATCTTGAACAGAACTCCAATTAGTTAAATCAATTTATGTGATTGGATTAAATCTCTGGAGCTACTTTTCAGATACTGCTTACTCAATAAACATATATTGAGCAGTTACTTGAGCCAGGAACTGAGCCAGAAGTTGGGAATACCAAGAAAAGTAAGGAGTAATCATTGTTTTTAACAAATCTGCAAATTTTAACAAATCTGCAGTCAAGTAGGAGAAAAAAAAATCCAAGAAAATAAAGAATTGATGTGCAGTTGATAGATATGCTATAATAAAGGCTTCTTCATAGTGCTAGGAGAGATCAGAGGAAAAATTAACTTTTCCAGGTTAAAGAATCATAAGTAAACTAGCTTTTGTGTCTAGATTCTTTCCCCAATCCCCTGCCTCCCCTCCCTTTCCCTCCCTTGCATCCCTAGCTACCTTGTTCCAGAAAGGAGTTCCATAAAATGATGCACTAAAGGCAAAATACCAAATTTAAAAGTAAAAGAAAAGGAAAATTCAGCTTACACAATACAGGCAGGAGGGCCTCCCTGGTGGTCTAAGGGTTAAGACTCCACGCTTCCAATGAAGGGGGTGGAGGTTTGATCCCCGGTCAGGAAACTAAGATCCCATATGCCGAGCAGTGTGACCAAACAACAAATATATATAGTCAGGAATGTACTTGAAAAATTCATATTAAATGTAGATAGGCTACAATTTTGGCTTGGAAAGTTCTGGCAACCATTGTTACAAAGGATGACTGGGTGGCTATCACTATTTAGTACTGATCACACAAATAGAAACCCGTTGTTTCAGAGGAGGAAAATTGCTCTGAGTCTGAGATCAGCTGAAGGAGACATTTTCTAAGGTAGATTCAGAAAGATGTGGCAGAAGGATATGATACAGTCTATAACAAGAGTCTGGTAGAAGGAGAAATAAGTCAGATGGAACTTCCAGGAAAAGTAATGGTTTATCAGATAGAAGCAAAGGAAATGCACATTCCACTAAAGGAAGGAGCATGTGTTTACTGAAAGTTCAGAGCATTTAGTTAGTTTAGGAGAGTTAGGGCAGAAAAGGGGTAAATCAAAGGGAAGTACTGGGTTGGGCAAACACGGAAAAACATGAGGGAACTTTTTGGCCAACCCAATTCCATGAGTTTATGCCTGAGAGAAAGATGGAGGCAACATGGTGACAGGTCTGAACATACAAATGATGCTTGACCTTTATACCTGTAGCAAATTTTAAGATAAGCAAATTAGATAGGCAAATAACTTTACTGAAAACCAGTCAAATTATGACCAGATAAATTTAATCCCATATTGCCTGTTCTAGCTACCAAAACAGTTACTTACAGTTGTTTGGGGGGATGGTGAGTGGAGAAAAAGCTATGACAATAAAATCCTCTTATAAATTGCTTCTGAGGAAGACTAACTCCTCATCTCTTTCCATCACACAATAGCACTTCGTTAGTGGAATGTGTTATTTTAAGCCTTTTCGGGCCATTTCTTTTCTTTTTTAAATGAATAGACTTTGGAGCAGTGGAGGGGGGTTCAGGATTGGGGGGGCATATGTATACTTGTGGCTGATTAATGCTGATGTATGGTAAAAACCATCACAATATTGTAAAGTAATTATCCTCCAATTGAAATAAATAGTACTAGTGTTAATTGCTCAGTCGTGTCCGACTCTTTGTGACCCCATGGACTATAGCCCACCATGTTCCTCTGCCCATGGGATTTTCCAGGCAAAATATTGGAGTGGGTTGCCATTTCCTTCTCCAGAATAAATACATTACTTAAAAAAAGAATAGACTTAAATTTAAAAAAAAAATAATTTTTGACTGCACTGTGCAGCATGTGGGATCTTAGTTTCTTGACCAGGGATCAAACCCATACCCCCTGCATTAGAGCACGTAGTCTTAGCCACTGGACCACCAGAGAAATCCCTTGGGCCATTTCTTGTTCTTTGTCTTTCTAAGTTTGCCAGTCATTTTGAGTACAGTATATATCCTTTTAAAAGAAGACTATGCAACTCAAATTTAATAGCGTAAGGAATATAAAATTTTCTGGCCTCAAGAGTCAATACTAAATATACTTGGTTTTGTAGTTCATTAGCTGTCTGAAGGAAGTGAAGGGCTCTCTATTGACTAAAAACATGAGCTTTCTTTGCTGAGAAAAAAGAATTTATGTCCCAGTTCTCGAGTTTCCAGGTTCTGCTTTAAGACCTTTGGAGGAAATTCCTTTCTAGACAACGTTCCTTCCTCAGCTGTTGCTCTCTAAAAGAGCTGCAGGAAAATCAAGCTCCAGTGTTCAACTTAATGTTTCTCAAACATGCCAAAGATTTGTGGAAGATAGGCTTCAACTCCAGCTCCCAGTTGGGGGATGAAACCCTAGTTTTGCTGTCAGAGCACATGGCCAGCTGCCTACTGTCAGAACCCAGTTGTCAAAAACAAAAGGTCAGTTCCAACTTCTTTTCCTAAGAAAGGTAAGTTTATTAGATTATCTGAAATGCCAAAGGCAGGAGCATCCCACTTTCACCCTGCACTATTTTTGCTTCCTGGGTGCTCCCTCACTGAGATCACCATGTAGATACCTGGACCAGAGTCACTGTCTCTCAGATACTGAATGAGGACTAGATTTCCTTATCAGATGTCTTTGACACATGCCCTAATCTATGGGATTCTGTCACAGATTCTGAAGATGGCTACACTGTACTTAGGGACTTTTCCCCATTGGATGTGTCTCCCCATGAGCTAGTGTGGAATGGGGAACACAGCCCACTATTTGTTGGTGTTATAATCTCTGCTGAGGGGACAAATCTCTACCAGCCAGGCATGGTGAGACTAAAGGGAAGGTTATATTATGACCAGCAGATCTTATCTTATTCTCTTCCCTTTAATCGTTTAGCCAAGAGACATGCCAGTTTCCCTGCCAATATAGGCTTACCTGCTCCACAAGTACAGAGGGCAGGTATGTACATGTTGGAAGAAAATGAATGAGAACAAGGAAAACTCTCATGGCCAATGCACCCACCCATTAAGGGAGATCTAGAAAATTAAAAATAGCTTTGAGGTGATAAGAGTATAAATTCCAGGGGTGTGGAAGTATAGTATAGATTACAACACTCAGGATACGATAATGGACAAAGGCAGAAATTCTGTATTGAATGCAGCACTGTGGAATGGTCACTGAACTAGCAGGAGCCAGGAGGGTTGGTTTAGAACCTCAAATGTGTCATTGTATATACATGGGAATATGGCTTTGCCTACCTGAGTTCCAATTTCCTAACAGGGGTGTGCTAAGTCACTTCAGACATGTCCGACTGTTTGTGACCCCATGGACTGTAGTCCGCCAGACGCCTCTGTCCATGGGATTCTCCAGGCAAGAATACTGAAGTGGGTTGCCGTGCCCTCCAGAGGATCTTCCTGACCCAGGAATAGAATCCATATCTCTTATGTCTTCTGCATTGGCAGGTTGGCTCTTTACCAGTAGTACCACCTGGGAAGCCCTAACAGGTCAAATGAGGCAATTGGATGAGGAGATCGCCAAAGCCCTCCCATGTTGATCTGTAACAATTCCACCCCTGGGAAGGCAACAAATTCTCTCTTGGTGTGTGTATCATGGCAACCATGACCAATGTGCTTAAAAACTTGGCCCTGAGGGCCAGTATTCTCTCTTAGAAGATATTTTTTGGCCACTGCAGCATCTTCACTCAAACAAGAGGGGTAAGCCCTATAAAGCCATACTTGCTACATGCCCCTATGCTAATGACCTGAAATTCAGTAATGTTCCAGGCAGTTACACTTGTGTTTGTAGGAAGCAGCCATCAATAGTTCTCATTTGACAAGAAAACCTGGGAGGAATCAGAAAACCATGGAGTTTGTTTAAGAAACAGCAAGTAAGTTATGTACTAATTGGGAGGGTAGGTGAAGATGCCAAGGAAGGCTGCTTCTGTTTCAGAACTCAGGAGGTGAGGCTGGGGAGAGAAAGGAGATTGAAAGCAAATGCCAGATGTCTCTAAGGAAGGCTGACTAATGACTAACATAGCGCTGTTTTCAGCCGTACTGTTCAGCACAGCTGCCTCTGTGGGTCTCGCTCCCAAAAGCCCCCTGGAAGAACCGTGTCATTTTGACACGTGCGATAAGTTTGGCCAGATGGGAATAGAGTTCAAAATCATGACTGCCAGTTAGCGAAATCCCAGTGAAGCTGCGATTTTCCCTGAAGAGACCTAAAGTGTATCAACTCTCCTTCTAAACAGCACTGTGATAGTGCCTCCATAAATTAGGATGGAACCTCAATCCTCAAGGCCCCCTTTATTTGTCTCCAAGTTGGTCAGACTCTGAAGCTTAACTCACAAAGGTGATAACAACTCAAGGTCTCATTACAGTGCAAACTAAAACTTTGTCAGCTAACAAGCATGCCTTGGCTATTTTTTCCCTACTTTCTGGTTGGATAGAGGGTAGAGACAGGTCATAAGTGAGATGTCTGGGAAGCATATCCACTGGTCTTCAGAGTTTTATTCCCAAATTTTTGCCACATAAATGGGAACTAATATATGCCAGTCACTGTGCTAGGGGCTAGAGCAAATATTGACAAGAATCAACACGAAATGTGTTATATTTTAGTAGGAGGAATACATTGGAGTATAGAATACATTAGAGTTTAGGGGTAGAAGGGCAGTAGAGGGAGGAATCAGGGTGCCCACTGTAGTTGGAATGTTCCAGAATGTACGCCTTTCTCCTTTCCTCCTATCCCTTCCTCAAATTAATTCTTCTTTGTTATTTTCAAATTCTCTCCTTATTGAGGTGGGGTTTTTAAAAATGGGATGAAGTCAGGCTCAATGAGGTAAGAGCAGTATGAAGAGAAAAGAGAATTCTCTCTATCCACCCACTTAATTCACAGTAGATCAGGTAAGACTTAGCCGCCAAATTCATCCAAGTCAGGCTGAATGAGTTACCACAAAAACACTGAATTTTCCCTAGCTATCTTTTAAAGTCTAGAATATTTTTTAAAAATATTTATTTATTTGGCTGGGCCAGGTCTTAGTTGTGGCATGTGGGACCTTTAGTTGTGACATGTGGGATCTAGTTCCCTAATTAGGGATGGAACATAGGCCCCCTGCATTGGGAGCATGGAGTCTTAGCCTACCGGACCACCAAGGAAGTCACCCCCCTAGCTATTTTTGATCATGTATAAGGAATTGCATATAATGGATAGTAGATTCATCTTTATATATTTTTCTAAAGGTAGTTATCACATGCTTCTACCTTCATTTCTCTTTTCCCAATTTTTATGACATAATAGAGGCTAGCTTTTCATACCAATTTATAAATTTAAAAAATCATCTATATATTCAGTTTTTGATGACATACTTGCTAACTGCTTGGAAAAAGTCTTTCCAATAGTCTTGGTTTTGGCAGCTGAAATTCATTCACCTCTTTGTTTTTTCAGATGAATATATGAGAGAGAAATTCAGCATGAGGGAAAGGTAGGGCTGGTCAAAGGAAACGCTGTTTAGCAAGACATCCTGTCTGCAAGTCAAGATTCATCTGGTTTTTCTCTTTCAGAGAATCTGTCTCACATTTTAATGACCCTGTGGCATCCCAAAGCAGTGGAGTATCCCAGGTAACCGGGAATAAGACTTGCAAGATCATCACATAGATGTGTTAGGGGACTCTGTCATAGTTAATTCACTTTTGCTAAATCCTCCGAGTGCTAATTTACCCAAAGGGCTTTTTCCCTCCACATTGAAATGAAACGCAGTAGGAAGATGCCTCCTTTTCCATATCCTTCACAATTATGACCATTTGAAGCATCTGGCACTGTCTATTTCAAACACAGAATATGCTGAAGGTAACACTTCTTCCTGATGGAAAGACAGATGAGAATTGCTATAGGGAGGGAGGAGTAAAACTTTTTAAAGCTTATTTTCTTCCTTAATGTGAACAGAGATAAATCCTCAAATATGCTTTTTTTTTTTTGGTTCTGGAAGAAAGAGCAAACTCATACAAAACCCCATTATTATGAGACATTTTCTTTTGTCTGAAAGTAACCAGATATCTCATGGCCAAATTATAGAGCAGTGACAACAGTTATTTAGTTCTGAATAACACAGCACTGCAAAGTACTGTGAACCCAAGTCAGAGAGAATGCAGTCATCATCAATGACTGTGTACCACCTTCAACACACGTCAAAGGCGCTCACTGCAATGAAGGCATCGTTTTAGTTTAACCTCAAAATGTCAACCCACCTCTGAATTCCTTCTTGTTTTCTTTTTTTCCCCATATGCCCCTTTCTCAAGGGATATATTTCTTTCTTTTCTTAAAGGAAATCTTTTTAAAAAAATCTGTAAAGCCTCTTCATGTAAGTATTTGAGATCAGGGTCTTGATCCCTTTCTGGTACTTTGTAAAGCACCATTTATATGTTTAATGCTACATAAAAATCACTAGAGCAAAAAGAGGAGACTGTTCTAGTCTCACTATATTCTTGCATTTGGGTGCAGAATCACCACAATAACGCTTCAGACTAGAGGAATTGATGCAGTATAAATGCAAGTTTTACATTATAAATTCAGAAGTTGGATCAAACAGAATCTACAGAACCCTTCCAAAATCTATTATTATCCCAACATGACCCTCAATGTTTTTATTTTCCATTCGTGCTATTGTATCAATATTTTATACATTCTCATCAAAGCTGGGTGCATGTTTAGTGGTCACAAACCATCACTAAGAATGGAGAATTTTTGCAGTCATGAAGAGAATACACATGAATTATTTATATTTATTCCAAATATTGGGGGAGGTGCTGGTGAGCCACAAATGAATGAGCCACAGTGTCTACTTTGGGACATTTCAGAATCTACCCCAGCTGGGGTGGAACAAAATTTGCCATATAAATTTTGTAAGACAGTCTAGTGTATAGATACATACCTGGGTAAAGATGGAGATACACACTGTTGCATATATATGCACACATACACACACATGAATATCTACAGACACAATTCTAGTTGGATGCTGCCAAGGAACTTGTTGCAGGCTTACAATGGCAGAACGAGTTGGCCCAATGGACCAGAGGCCAGAAGGCTCTACAGAAAACATAGCAGAGACTTGGGGGTCTAAAGGGAATCCAGGTAAAACAGAACGTGATGTTGGACCCTAATTAATCCAGTTAGGAGACTCACTATGCATTCCACTAGCTGACAAGTTCATCAGTGGCTAGAGAGGACAAGGGATATTATCTCAGAAAACAAGGAACATTATGCGCAAGGGCATGGATTCTTCCTAGCAAATGTGAGGGCCTTGGAAGCCTCCCTTTTACCTCATATATATGAGCAACATCTTGTTGGCAATAAGCAGAGATAGAAGAAAGCTGAATGAGAGACTGGATCTTCCTATCTATGAGAGATTATACCCTAAATAGAAAGCTTAAACCAGAGTGAGAATTTATTAGTCTTCTACTACATAATGGATGAGGACTCCTGAAGGAGACCAAATCAGTTTAAGATAAAGGAGCAACATTTTCTCAGCACTTCTTATATCATAAGAATGAATTGTTGTTCTAGTATATACTATAGATAGAGAGTTAGTAGTATTGTTAGTCACTCATATCTGATTCTTTGTGACCCCATGGACTATAGCCCACCAGGCTCCTCTGTCCATGGAATTCTCCAGGCAAGAATACTGGAGTGAGTTGCCATTTCTTTCTTCAGGGGATCTTCCCAACCCAGAGATCGAACCCGGATCTCCCACATTGCAGGTAGATTTTTTTTTTTTTTTTTTACTATCTGAGCCACCAGGGAGAGAGGTAGATAGATAAATAAATATAAATAGATAAATAGATATAGATATTTTTGCACATGTAAAGGTACATAAATATATATAGATACCTTTACAACTGACTCTTTTCCTCACTCTAAATACAAGATTTTCATCAAGATTCTTTTCAAAATAAATGTCCAGGAAAATAGTTATTTAGAATTTCACTCCTACCTGAATAATTGTCTATACTCTTTAAAAATGAATAATATTCTTTTATACTTTAAAACAATTGGGAAATTAGCAAAGATAAAAATAACAATATGTGATATTATGGAATGCTTTCTATGTATCACATGATAGGATAAAACCTGTATAAAGATAAATCTCATTTATCATCAAAACAACCATATCCAATAGATTGTACAATAATCCTATTTTTTCTGACAAAAAATGAGGGAAACTGCAATACTTTGGCCACCTCATGAGACGAGTTGACTCACTGGAAAAGACTCTGATGCTGGGAAAGGTTGGGGGCGGGAGGAGAAGGGGAAGACCGAGAATGAGATGGCTGGATGGTATCACCGACTCTGTGGATATGAGTTTGAGTGAACTCCGGGAGTTGGTGATGGACAGGGAGGCCTGGCGTGCTGTGATTCATGGGGTCGTGGAGAGTCGGACACGACTGAGCGACTGAACTGAACTGAACTGAAGGATAAAGAAATTGTTCAGCGGTGAGCGGTTTAGAAGTGGTAGAGTCAGGATTTGAATAAAGATCTAACTCTAGAGTCAAAATAATTAAATATTACATGGACTGCCTTGAAGCATGTTTATTTGCATTTTCTTTTTATACTCAGGTGGCAAAGCATGTAAATGAGGGAGACAAGATAGTTTTATCCCCATCTGATACTTTGATGAGGCAGAGGAAGGTTCACTTTTATTCCCAGGAGCATGCTAGCTTTATACTTGTCAATGTGATTCTTTGTAACGAGTCTAAAGTCTGTCATCTGGGTAAATTTGATCTCCCTCCATTTCATTTCCTGCAATTAGACAGGAAAGTCTAATTAGAGAGCTGGAAGTATAGCTTGCAATTTATTTCTATCTATGTCTGGTGTTTATATAGCTCCAGAGATTTCCTGAGGGAGTGGTCAATGGCCCTCAGATATCTGTCGGCGAAAATCTAAGCAATGATACAGTGAAGAGAATAGGGAAATAAATGGGGCCATGTTTGATTTGTAACTCTTACATCAACTCCAGGGAGGTGTCATTCAAGCATATCAATATCTTCACATTAATTAACAGTAGATACATATTACACCACTTGCTTGACTCAGAAAACTTGAAATACCAACATAATAAAAATGAAGTTTATTTACTTCACTATTTCCTACTTGTTGGTTGCTAAATTTTCTAGAACACATGCATTACCTCATTGGGGAGGGATAGCTTTGTAAAAACTGATGGTCAATTCTAGCATTAATCACATTGCTTTTCATTGTTCCTTTGTTCTATCAGTTACAGGTAGGAGGTAAAATCTTCACAAAAAGGAATGCAGAGTTCTGTGTAAAGCTCTCAGGGATAACTCATTATCAAAGGAAATACTGTTTTAAAATCCTTGGGAATGTACAAGAATATACAAGTGTGCTAATGTCCTATTTATAGCCACACTGAAATCAGCAAGATCCTCATTCCATCCAATCTGATGAAATATTTAATATATATATGTATATATATATATATAAAGCTATGATTTCCTTACATATCCAGCAATAAAAGTTAGAAATATGGTTTCAAAAGTTCCATTTGCAGTAGTAACAAAGTTATAAAATAAATAAGAATAAATTTAATAAGAAATGTGAAAGATCTACATTAAGAAAACTATAACAATTCACAGTGAGAAACTGTTCTAGGACATGGAAAAACAGAGAAAGAGAAAGCATATGCTTTGGATGGAAAGTTAATATGGTGAAATTGCCTATTATTTCTAAATTAATCAAAATATTTGAATGTAATCTCAACAAAAATCCCAACGGCATTTTTAAATTCTTGTCTAAAGTCTGGACAAATTAAATGCAAGAATAGTCAAGAAAGTTTTAATTGGTTTGAAGTGGCAGACTTCAAAATGTCAGTGAAAGTTATAATAATTAAAAGAACTTTCCTGATGTACTGTTGGTGCAAGAACAGAGATGTCAAGTACAAGAGAAAGGTACAGAAATAGGCCAAGCATATGTAATCACTTATTAAAACATCCCCATTGATGTGAGATAACAACTCACATCAGTGGGGACTTATCACTCTAATGTGTTCACTCATTTTGGAAAAAAATAAAGAAAAAGAAGATAATCCAGACACAAAAATATTCAGATATATGACAATTTGGAAAGCACTGGAAGAAAATGTAGGTGTTTATTTGTTTTATCTTAAGGTAAAAACAAGCTTTCTAAACAGATACTGAAGAACAGAATTTATCTAAAAAATATAATTTAATTTTTAAAGTAAGCTTTCAAGGCAAAAGACAAAAAAGTAATGGATTTCTGATACTACTGAAATATAAAATGTTTGCATAAATCAATAAGAAAATAATGATTGTGCCGAGAGAAAAGGGGGCAAAAAGATAGCAACAGGCAATTTACAAATGAAATACAATTAAACATTCATATTAATCAACATAACCTATGGAAAACCAAAATTTTTATCCAAAGGAAACAAAATCACTATCTCAGAAAGGTATCAGCACAACAGCAGTATTATTCACAACAGTCAGAACATGGAAAGAACCCGTGTCCAATGACAGATAAATAGATATATAAAATATGGTATACACATACAGAGGAATATTATTCAGTCATAAAGAGAAAGAAATTCTACCATTTGTGACAAGGTAGATGGGCTTGAGAACATTAAGCTAACTAAAATAAGTCGGATGGAGAAAGACAAATACCATATGATCTCACTTAGATGTAGAATCTGAAAAACAACAACAAAAATTAGCTCATAGACACTAAGAACAGATTGATGGTTGCTAGAGATGGTGGGTTGGAGGGTGGGCAAAATGGGTGAAGGTGATTCAATTAAAGATACATACAAAGTGGGAAATAACCCAGACTTTAAATATGAACAAAATAAAAAAACTAAAGATGGTCATTCCAAGAAATGGGAAGTTGTGTTTAAAACAGAGACTGATTATAAAGAATCCTGGATAAACAGTCCAAGAATTCCAATTATGGAATTTAAGCAGTACTATTACAAAGCTATTTTTAATTACACACTTTGAGCTTTTTTTGTGTGAGGTAAACTGTCTTAACATTCTTCAAATCTCATATACTCTCAAAGTAAAATTGTTCCTGATTATCTTTCATCATCCTGGAAATGCATGCTTATAAGACACTGTTGTTTCTGTCATAATCAACATTTTCTACTAAAGATATTAGCCTTGTGACTTAAGAGTGAAACCAGACATAAAATAGGGGTTAAAACTGGCTTGATCTCCTAATTTACTGAGACTCCTTCAACCTGAACATTCTCCCATGGTGGTGGTCCTGGGGGGAGTGTGTCTACTGTTGTCATTCTTTTTTTTTTTTTTCATTGTTTAATTCTTTCTGACTTGTGAACATTTCTGGGAGCTTACCATGTTTTTTGAGTGTGTACTAAAGGGTTTTATACAGTGAGTTGGCCAGGTAAATATTCCACAATGATTTAAAGAAAAGAGGACTCAACATATGAAGTATGTTTAAAGTACCCAAATGGTGCAGACCTTTTAATATCTGCCGGGATACAGGGACCCAGTCTTGGGATATGAGAGGTAGGTGGGATATGTATCTTCTGACTACAATTTTCCTTACCTAGCTTATTGTTACTCAGGAATTGCTCACATTCCCTAACCTTAGCTAACGGTGCCCCGAGAAAATTATTCCATATGTAGGTAGAAGTAGGAGTTATATGAGACTGTCAGGGCAAATGGTCTTATTTTACGCTATTTCACTGTTTGTGGCTGTCTTCTCCTTTGCTACTTGATAAGACTCATGGTGTCATCTTGAACTCTCAAGTGCTAGGAATGTGTGCTTAGGCTTGATCTGATCCACTGCTCCAATTCAACCCTATCTCTGGCATCTCTGTGTACTTCTTGAATATACATGTAACTTAGTTAGTTCATTAATTGTTTCAGCATGAGTATGACCCTGTTGAGACTGAAAGTTCATATAGCTCTTTTGCTCAAAAGTCTTCAATGGCTTCTAATAACATTCAAAGAAAGAGCCAAAGTTATCATTGTGCCTCCCAAGGCCATCTGTGATCTCCGTCCCTACCTTTTTCTTTCCTTTCTGACCTCTTCTCTTGTTACTTTTCCCCTTGTGGCCACTACTCCAGACCTAAAAAGCCTTCTTGCTCTTACCTGAATATACTGGGCATGCTTTATCCTCCTTGGACTCCTCTTCCTCCAAATATCTGTACACTGCTGCTGCTGCTAAGTCACTTCAGTCGTGTCCGATTCTGTGCAACCCCATAGATGGCAGCCCACCAGGCTCCGCCGTCCCTGGGATTCTCCAGGCAAGAACACTGGAGTGGGTTGCCATTTCCTTCTCCAATGCATGAAAGTGAAAAGTGAAAAGTGAAAGTGAAGTCATTCAGTCGTAACTGACTCTTTGCGACCCCATGGACTGCAGCCTACCAGGCTCCTCTGTCCATGGGATTTTCCAGGCAAGAGTACTGGAGTGGGTTGCCATTGCCTTCTCCAATCTGTACAATACTTTGTTCATTTCCTTAAGTGTTTAATCAAAGGTCACCTTCGCTGTGAGATTTTCCCTTATCCTGTCTAAAATGTCAACCCTCCCCAAACACTCAAGTCAACTTTTAGCCTACATTTTAGACCTCAGGACCCATCTGTATAGAATATACAATATGTAATCTCCATCACAAAATTGAAAGCTCTTTAAAGGCAAGAATTTTGGTCTGTCTGTCTCACTATTGCACCTAAAACAATACCTACAGGCACTCAATAAATGAGTTTTCAATGAGTGACTGAGTTCACGGAGCACAGCATACCAAATTGGACAGAATATTAAACCTGATGTTGGTGGGCTCAATCTAATCTCTTAACCACTTAATCTGAAAATATTGTTAAAAAGAAGATACAACCATGTGCCAAGTTCTAAACCAGAGGAATGCAGAACAAGTACTACAGATATAAGGAAAGAAAAGATTCACCAAAGTCTATCCCAAGAGAGAAGGAAAGGCTTCATGGATGAGATGAGCCAGGAGTTCATGCTGACCCTTGTGTGCTGATTTCATGCCCTGAAGTGGTTCGCTGTTTCCCATATTCAGCCCTCCCTTGGTCAGGGTCAATTTCCTGGATGCTACTCCTTGGCCCTAGTCTAAGGAGAACGGTAATAGATGGGCATGGCAGATTGGAAAGAACACTGGCTTTGAAATTAGCTGGATGTGGCTTGGAATCCCAAGCTCACAGTAGAATCATGGGAAAATCTGGGACCCTGCCAATTCTCTTTTTTTCCACTCACCATGACATGATGCCTTTGGCTCTCTTTCCTCAAAATACATGAAATAAAATCAAAGTTCTATTTTTGCCACCAACTTCACAAAAACACAGTTCCTCTGAGCAGCCATATATTGTTAGCTGTTTTTGTGTTTAAAAGTTGTTGAAAATATCCTTAAGTTGTTTGGGGAAAACAATTCCTATTTCACACAGTGTTTACTTCCAGAAGAGGTTAAGCCAACTTTGCCTCAAGGAGACAGAAAACAGAATAGAGTGAGATAAGATTCTAGGTGCTCTTTTAAACTTGATTCTCCCAAGTTTATTAAAAGTAATAATACTCTCCACCTTCACTGCTGGAGCTGCTCCCACTGTATTCACAGTAAGAATCCTTCAAGGGGTGTTCACAGATTTTTTTTCACTGCTCATCTTTCAGCAAGTTCAGTATGAAAGTGAGAACTGGTCAGAGAATAGTAAAAAGTGTAACTTTCATCATTTTACATTTCCCCTTTCCTTCCCCTGTCAACTTGAGAGCTTAAAGGGTATTTATTTTCAAAATCCAAGAATTCATAATTTGGAAATGTCTGAAAGTCTTTGCTCTAGGCTTGTAAGTTCTAATTTTATTCAAACAACTTGGGAGAAATAAGCAGGATAACTTTAAAAATAAGGTTTGTGAAACCCTTTCTACAGAACATTCAACTCTACCATTGACTAGCTATGTGACTTAGGATGATGATGGGGGAAATGATGCCTTCCTTGCTGGCTGGGAGGATTTGCTAATAGTTATTAATAGCTAATTTGCCACTTGCTAGTAGTGGTAGCTATTATCATTCTTTGGGAAGTAAATCATAATATGGATAGATGAACTTCACTTTACATTCCCATAATTCCCAAGACGCTAGTGGATCTACTATGAGATGTTAGAGACTGGAAAAATATGTTCTAGGATAAGAGGCCTATTCCAAGTGGCCTCTTAATGGGCTGCATGCATTTAAATACATTAGAACCCCATGTCATCCTAGCAGAGATAATAATAACTGAGAGATCTTACTAAGTATCTGGTTAAAGCCACTGGTCAACAAAACAATGATTATGGACTGGAAAAGTCACTTCTCTCTGACACATATTTTCCTCTTGCTTTTCAAAAATGGTAGACAGTGGAAGGTCTCAATTCTAGCAAATACATCAATTACTTCCAAAGACTTACTAATTTAGAAATACATTACCAATTACCTTTTAAAGAATATCGCAGATATGACTTTCTGAAGGGCACATGTGAAGTCTATATAAATATTATTCATTTGGGGGTTTACATCTTGTGCTGGATACTAAACATCTCCCCCTACCCTCCTTTACTGGAGGGGCCTGTGTGCCTTAGTGATTGCTGTTAATGGCTCTCAGCTGTCCCCTGTTCAAGGGCATCCTACATCCAATGATGACATGGGGGGCAGTGTACAAAAGGCCAGGCCTCTCGCCTCAAGGTGGGAACCATCTGGAGCACACCTCATGCTATAGAGGTATTCATGGGATCAGGCCAAAGCGCCTCTCCAGCGGAGACCACCACCTTGCTTAGCTTGTTTCTCCCACCGCATCCTGCTTCCATAACTTCCGTGCTCCTAAGCATGCTCCCTCCACAAACAACACACACCCAACATCCCCTCTGCTTCTAGCAAACCCCACTCATGACAATGTCACCCAGTACAGGGGCCTGTACCTCACATTTACGTGGGGAGAGGAAGAAGAATCTGAAGAAAAGAATGTGAACTTGATGCCCATTAAAAGGTATGCTGAAGAACTGGGGAGTCAAAGAACTAGACCATTTCTTAAAAATCCCAGTACTTGCTAAGAATCCATATTTCTTTGTTTCATGCAGACTCACTAAATCGGGATCTCCAAAGGAGGGATTGAGGGGCTGTGGGTTTAACATGAACTCCAAGCAATTTTTATCATTAGTAAATCTGGGATACACTGAACTAGAAGAGACCAAAGCAGGGGGTCAGCAAACTTTTTCTGTAAATGGCTAGATAGTAAATATTTTAAGCTCTATGGGCCATATGGTCTATTTCACACTACTCCACTCTGCCACTGCGGCCCAAAAACAGCCATAGACAGTACATAAACAAATGAGCAGAGCTGTATTCCAATAACACTGTATTTACAAGAATGAGTGGCAGATTGGATGTGGCCCAAGGCCAGTTTGCTAACCCTTGGACCAGAGCATAGGGAGCATAAAGGTGGTTTGCTGTTCTATAATCATTTGGCTGCAAAACTTTGGTACGACTCTTTCTTCGGCAAAAATGTTTACATAATGTTGATCGGGCAAAAGACCTTCCCTAAAGTGGAGAAACATTTCCATTTTTCTAACCTCATTCTCAATCCTTGAATGTCACTGGCCTTGCCACAAGGTAATTTAAACACGCATTTCAGTGGGGAGATGGTTTCTAGAGACAAGGTTTGCTATGCTTTCATGCTGATTCATAATATTGCCAGAGGCCATTCCATCAGGACAGACTTCAGCTACTGCAGGGAGAGATGTGGACATATCTCTTTTCTTTTGTGGATGTCTGCATGGGTTGGATTTCTGGCACTAAATACGGAAAAGAAAATTTATGAACTTTTATGACGTTTACTCTGGATAGGTTACTGGAATCTTCTTTTGTCGTCTTAATATTGTGTAATTAACTTTATAGAGACCTATTAATAGCCTGCCCTTTATGCACAAAGACTTTCTATTCTGCTTTACAAATTATGTGCTATTATTATCTCAATGGAAATTTTCAATGTTTGCCATAGCGGAGCTGCAAAACAAACAATTTTACATTCAAATTCATCCTCTTTAATTAGGTTCTCCAATTTTATCACCACGCATTTACGACATGCCGGATGGAACACTATTCAATCCAGGTAACTCACATTCATCTTTAGGTGACCCTGAGAACCGCATAAAACAAATGCTCAGCTCTGCAGCCTGACTATTTACCATTAGGCTGTGACTTTGGCTACTTGAAATACATTTAATTCACATAAAAAAGAACAGCGACAGCTTTCTCATTAAATTGACTTTAGCCTCTGAACTCTGGGCCCACATATGTTTATTCGGAATATTGCTGCTTGTCGGCAGATTTGTTACCTGCTGCACTGCTCCTCAGAGTCACTGCAACAAGGTTTGGAACACTTCCAGGTCCTTCTATCGGATATATTTTTGGGAAATCTCAGGTTTATCTTGCATTTAGCATCTGTGATATTTGAGAAATATAGTGCTCAAGAATAGACTCAATTAAAATTCCCACTGAGTGGACTAGGACTATTGGCTGCTTGGCTTGAAGCCAGTATATATTAACTGAGATGATCACAAGGACAGGTATCTAGGAACCAATGTGTTTGTGTCTGTGTGTCTCTGTGTGTGTATGTGTATCTCTGTGTGTGTCTGTGTGTGTCTCTGTGTTTTTGTGTGTCTGTGTGTGTATATTCTTCAAGATGATTCCTCCAACCTTTTTCTCACGAGGTCCAACCTACTTTTTATGGTCCTGGGATGACATGACTGAAGACTGATCATTCCTTGTATCCATCTGCCCCTGTACTGGATTCTGGGGTTCTCTACCCAGATCCTTGCTACAGGTCTGAGACATCTACTTCTCCAGCAGCTGCAAGAACTGACTAATGGTACCTTATAGTTGAACATCCCCTTTGAGCATCCTTTAGCCAAAAAATTGCTTCTCCCAGTGTTAGGTCCCTATTAGTAGGCAGTTGGCACCTAGTGACTGACCCCTTTCCTCTTTAATTCTGGACATCTTCAGAGTTCCCCCATGGGCTTGCCTGAGGCCTCAGCCAACCTCTCCATTTGTACAATTATGCTTCCTTTACTTTCTCACTGGTGTTCCCCAAAATATGCCCCAATAAACCTACTTGCAAACCTCCAACTCAGAGTCACTTTCCTGCAGTTTATGACAGCCTCTAAGGTTCAGATAAAAGTTTTCATAGTTTCAAATTCTCAGCACTAGTGTAGCATAGCAACAGCCACAATGTGCTTTTACTGGATATTTATTAATAGAGTCTTTGACAAAGTGGTGGGCTGTTTCAGAGAGAGATTAGGAGAAACAGACTGGGTCTTAAGAGAAAAGTGGAAGTATTAGTTGTTCAGTTGTGTTCGACTCTTTGTGACCCCATGGACTGTAGCCCGCCAGGCTCCTTTGTCCTTGGTATTCTCCAGACAAGAATACTGGAGTGGGTACCATTTCCTTCTCCACGGGATATTTCCGACCCAGGGACTGAACCCAGATCTCCCACATTGTAGGCAGATTCGTTACCGTCTGAGCCACCAGGAAGCGTAGCATTGGCCACACTGTGTTTACACTTTATATTTATTTAAACAATCTTTGACAAAGTGGTGGGCGGTTTGAGAGAGAGACTGGGAAGAAGAGACTGGGTCTTAACTTCTTCCCATATACCATATATAGCCTGGGGTATTCAAAGGCATTCAATAGAAGTTTGTTGAATGAATTGAACTAAAGAGACTGGAAGCCAGAAATCCACAGGTACAAGTCTCTTGTCGTGCTTCCCAGAAGCATGGTCTAAGATGAAGATTTTGCTCAGGCAATTAACTGACAGAAAGTCTTCAAAAGGAGAGTAAAGAAATAGGGTAGAATAGGGGTGAAAAGCTAAGCCACAATATGGTTTCTCATGGTGACTATTTAATTCTGATCTCACCAGACAGCTCTGGAGCATGAATGAAACACAGAGGTAATACTACCTGGAGCCAGGAGAGCCCTTTAAAACTGGTGGCAGCGTGTAACTGATCATGGTGTGTCCTAGGAGAGGAGATGGAAAACACAGCCTCTAAGGACAGAGACATTCCCATTTAGACTAGACCGGTTATCCTCAAAGTTTGTTATTCACACCAATAGCATCAGCATCATTGGGAAATTGTTGGAAATACAGATTCTCAGGCTCTGCCCTGGATGTACTGAATCAGCAACTGGGAGCCGAGCCTGCCGACCTGTTTAACAAGCCTTCTCTTGTGGCTCAGCTGGTAAAGAATCAGCTGACAATGTGGGAGACCTGGGTTCGAAGAAGGGAAAAGGCTACTCACTCCAGTATTCTGGCCTGGAGAATTCCATGAACTGTATAGCCCATGGGGTAGCAAAGAGTCAGAAACAACTGAGCGACTTTCACTTTCACTTTCTATGTGATTCAGAGGCAACCTAAAGCTTGAAAAACCCTGGTCTAAGGCATTTCTCCACAGAAGGATGGTGGTGGGTTTCTTCTTGTTTTGTTTAATAACATTTTTATTGAAATATAGTTGATTTTACTATGTTGTGTTAGTTTCAATGTATATGGTGGTGGTGCTCAGTCACGTCTGACTCTGCAACTCCTTGGACGGTAGCCCACCAGGCTCCTCTGTCCATGGAATTCTCCAGGTAAGAATACTGGAGTGGGTTGTCATTTCTTACTCCAAGGAACCTTCCCAAACCATGAACTGAACCCTCATCTCTTGGCGTTTCCTTAATTGGCAGGCAGATTCTTTACCACTGCACCACCTGGGAAACGCTATATATATATATATGTCGGACACGACTGAGTGACTGAACTGAACTGAACTGATATATGTTGTGCTGTGCTTAGTCACTCAGTCGTGTACAACTCTTTGTGACCCCATGGACTAGAGTGGGTTGTCAGGCCCTCCTACATAGGATCTTCCCAACTCAGTGATCAAACCCAGGTCTCCCACATTGCAGGCAGGTTCTTTATTGCCTCAGCCACCAAGGAAGCCCAAGAATACTGGTGTGAATAGCCTATCCCTTCTCCAGGGGATCTTCCCAACCCAGGAATCAAAGCAGGACCTCCTGCATTACAGGTGAATTCTTTACCAGCATGCTGCTGCTCAGTCACGTCAGTCGTGTCCGACTCTGTGCGACCTCATAGACGGCAGCCAACCATGCTCTGCTGTCCCTGGGATTCTCCAGGCAAGAACACTGGAGTGGGTTGCCATTTCCTTCTCCAATGCATGAGAGTGAAAAGTGAAAGTGAAGTCGCTCAGGCGTTTCCGACTCTTAGCGACCCCATGGACTGCAGCCTACCAGGCTCCTCCATCCATGGGATTTTCCAGGCAAGAGTACTGGAGTGGGTTGCCAGTGCCTTCTCCATTACCAGCATATATATATATATATATATATATATTCTTTTTTATATAATTTATTTTTTTTATTGGAGGCAAATTATTTTACAATATTATATTGGTGGTTTTGCCATACATTGACATGAATTCGCCCCGGGTGTACATGAGTTCCCCCTCCTGAACCCCCCTCCCACCTCCCTCCTCCCTTTATCCTCCCCCTGGGTCTTCCCCGCATGCCAGCCCCGAGCATCCTTTTTTATACGTTCTCTTCCATTATAGATTATTACAAGATATTGAGTAGGTGCTTGTTACACATTACTATAGATAAAATAAGATGGTGATATTCTTACAACTGTGAGTTATAACTCAATACTCTCAGTTGCTGTAGAATGAGTGCACTTTCAGATTAAGAGCATCTAGCTATGGTACCAGCAGCATCCACTCTAGGTGATGATCAAAAAATTTTCTGAGTCAACAAAAGATCACACTCATATAAATCTTTAAGGCCAAAAAGCAGGATGGCTCAATATGTGTGCAGATCAAACTGGGGTACTCAAAATGCTCTAATACCTGTTTGAGTGGACAGATAGTCAGCAGCTGGGAGGAAGAGAGATTGGAGATTCTGGCAAGAATTCCCTAATACTTTTTAAACAAAGAGAGGACAGGGCTGAGAATTAATGTAGAGCAATTGCTGAGTGTGAGAAAAAGGTGTGATCACAAGTAACATGGCAAGAATCAAATTATCAGACAGAGAAGTAGAACACAAGAAAAGGACAAAGGAGCATGGCTGACTCAATGGCCACTTCCACTTCCAGACACAGCACTTACTATATTTCCTTGGATATAAAACAGGAATAATCCTAGAATATGAAGCAGCAGAACCTCAAATGAGTTTCTAACTTGCTTCAGCAATTAACATTAGAGAGAAAATCAGAAAGTCCAGTAGATCATGACTGTATGTGTTAAAGCTGAAAGTTATAGCAAACTGTAAGTACCATGTCTACATAAATGGACTATTCTATCTCTGTGATGGGATTTACAAACTACTTTGCTGTAATTTAGATCCAAAATGATAAGCTGTTACAATATAATAATTTACTATTTGGTTTCTATGAAAATGAGATTGAACTGGCTGTGATTTCTAACTCCCCAAACTTTCATAATCTCTTTCAGCTTGACAAGCTGATTGAATAAAAGAAAGAAACAGGAGGTGAAGGAGCAATTTGTAAAAAAGTGTGCAGTCCTGATTGTCATTCTATTAGACAACAAAAGAAAAGAAAATATATGCCTTTGAGATGAAAACAGTGGGGGAATATGTTTAGTACCTGAGATACAGATGCTGTCCTTAATGGAGTCCCTATTCCATATTACGTCAAAAAATAGGTCTGTTCTCTAGCTGATTAATCAGCAATGGCAGACATAGCTGTTGCTATCTGGCACTCCACTGTCTCAGCATATATTTACTAACTGGCCTGTAATTACTTTTTTGGAACATTACCCAACACTATTTTAGAGGAAGAAAGAATTCATTATCTGTGAAACAAAATATATGGGCCTTTTTTCTGGCAGACAATAATACCTAGCTCTATCATTTAAAATGGTAGATGTAACATTGAAAAAAAAGACAAAAACCTCTGTCATTTTTTTTTTCAAAGCAAGAGTTCCAACACTGGCTATTTTAAGTGCTCTCTGGGTTATGCCTACCTAAGTTAGCCACTTAATCATATGGCTACTATAAACTATGGTATTGCTGCATACTTTATTTCCACTGATGTGCAGTGATGATGAATTGGTTTCCAAATTATATCGAAACTCTATTTCATACCAGCAGTCCACCTGAGTGGTTCTCAAACTGAAAATGAATTACTGTACAATCACCTGGAAGGCTTGTTCAATCATAGCCTGTGGGGCCTCACCCAAGGAGTTTCTGATTTAGCAGGTCTAGTGGGGGATCAGGAATCTGCATTTTTAACAAGTTCCCAGGTGATGCTTATGCTGCTGGTTCATGTGCTATGCTTGGGGACCCTTCTTCTATCCCATTCTTTGTTTCTCTTCAACTGCCACTTTATTAGGTTACCTGTATTATTTCTCCTCCTGTTCTAGACAAATTAATACAACCGTTGAATCCATTCCTAAAATTTAATCAAGTGCTGTATTTTCGTGTTTGCAGATTACTCACCTTACTTGGTACATAACTGTAGACTTAGTAAGCACTCAACATGATGTAATATAAGTAATAAGTATCACATGTTCATTATCAAATTTTGAAGTGTTAAAATGTCTATCAGAAACATTATAGATTAAAATCTAGAATCATATATTATTAGTGATCAGTGATTTCTTAAAAAATTTCAACACCTAGCACATTGTAGGTACTTTGTACATATTTTTTAATGCATGAGTGATGGAGTGATGCAGTTCAGTCTTCCACTAAAATTAGGAAGTTCTTCCTTCCACTAATTATAATTGAGGCTTTATCATGTTTCGTAAATGTTGCTCAGTTGTGTCTGACTCTTTGTGACCCCATGGACGGTAGCTTACCAGGATCCTCTGTCCATGGAATTCTCCAGGTCAGAATACTGGAGTGGGAGGCCGTTCCCTTCTCCAGGGGATTTTCCCAACCCAGGGATTGAACCCAGGTCTCCTGCATTGCAGGCAGATTCTTTACCATCTGAGCCACCAGGGAAGCCCAAGAATATTGGAGTGGGTAGCCTATCCCTTCTCCAGCAGATCTTCCTGACCTAGGAATTGAACTGGGGTCTCCTGCATTGCAGGTGGATTCTTTACCATCTGAGCTACCAGGGAAGGCCTTATCATGTTTAGATATGTTAATTGGTTACAACCAGCTGTGAAAAGAGCCACTCCAGTACTCTTGCCTAGAAAATCCCATGGATGGAGGAGCCTGGTAGGCTGCAGTCCGTGGGGTCGCTAAAGAGTCGGACATGACTGAGCAACTTCACTTTCACTTTTCACTCTCATGCATTGGAGAAGGAAATGGCAACCCACTCCAGTGTTCTTGCCTGGAGAATCCCAGGGACGGGGGAGCCTGGTGAGCTTCTGTCTATGGGGTCACACAGAGTCAGACACGACTGAAGTGACTTAGCAGCAGCAGCAGCTGTGAAAAGAAGAGAAGCGAAAAGCAAAGGAGAATAGGAAAGATATAAGCATCTGAATGCAGAGTTCCAAGAATAGCTAGGAGAGATAAGAAAGCCTTCCTCAGTGATCAATGCAAAGAAATAGAGGAAAACAACAGAATAGGAAAAACAAGAGATCTCTTCAAGAAAATTAGAGATTCCAAGGGAACATTTGATGCAAAGATGGGCTCGATAAAGGACAGAAATGGTATGGACCTAACAGAAGCAGAAGATATTAAGAAGAGGTGGCAAGAATACACAGAAGAACTGTACAAAACAGATCTTCACGACGAAGATAATCACGATGGCGTAATCACTCACCTGGAACCAGACATCTTGGAATGTGAAGTCAAGTGGGCCTTAGAAAGCATCACTACGAACAAAGCTAGTGGAAGTGATCAAATTCCAGTTGAGCTATTTCAAATCCTGAAAGATGATGCTGTGAAAGTGATGCACTCAATATGCCAGCAGATTTGGAAAACTCAGCAGTGGCCACAGGACTGGAAAAGATCAGTCTTCATTCCAATCCCAAAGAAAGGGAATGCCAAAGAATGCTCAAACTACTGCACATTGCACTCATCGCACACACTAGTAAAGTCATGCTCAAAATTCTCCAAGCCAGGCTTCAGCAATATGTGAACCATGAACTTCCAGATGTTCAAGCAGGTTTTAGAAAAGGCAGAGGAACCACAAATTAAATTGCCAACATCTGCTGGATCATGGAGAAAGCAAGAGAGTTCCAGAAAAACATCTATTTCTGCTTCATTGACTATGCCAAAGCCTTTGACTGTGTGGATCACAATAAACTGTGGAACATTCTGAAAGAGATGGGAATCCCAGACCACCTGACCTGCCTCTTGAGAAACCTGTATGCAGGTCAGGAAGCAACAGTTAGAACTGGACACGGAACAACAGACTGGTTCCAAATAGGAAAAGGAGTATGTCAAGGTTGTATATTGTCACCCTGCTTATTTAACTTATATGCAGAATACATCATGAGGAACGCTGGGCTGGAAGAAGCACAAGCTGGAATCAAGATTGCCGGGAGAAATATCAATAACCTCAGATATGCAGATGACACCACCCTTATGGCAGAAAGTGAAGAGGAACTCAAAAGCCTCTTGATGAAAGTGAAAGAGGAGAGTGAAAAGGTTGGCTTGAAGCTCAACATTCAGAAAACGAAGATCATGGCATCTGGTCCTATAACTTCATGGGAAATAGATAGGGAAACAGTGGAAACAGTGTCAGACTTTATTATTTTGGGCTCCAAAATCACTGCGGATGCTGATTGCAGCCAGAAAATTAAAAGATGCTTACTCCTTGGAAGGAAAGTTATGACCAACCTAGATAGCATATTAAAAAGCAGAGATATTACTTTGCCAACCAAGGTCCGTCTAGTCAAGGCTATGGTTTTTCCTGTGGTCATGTATGGATGTGAGAGTTGGACTGTGAAGAAGGCTGATCGCCAAAGAATTGATGCTTTTGAACTGTGGTGCTGGAGAAGACTCTTGAGAGTCCCTTGGACTGCAAGGAGATCCAACCAGTCCATTCTAAAGGAGATCAATCCTGGGTGTTCATTGGAAGGACTGATGCTAAAGCTGAAACTGGAACACTTTGGCCACCTCATGCGAAGAGTTGACTCACTGGAAAAGACTCTGATGCTGGGAGGGATTGGGGGTGGGAGGAGACAGGGACCACAGAGAATGAGGTGGCTGAATGGCATCACCGACTCGATGGACATGAGTTTGAGTGAACTCCGGGAGTTGGTGATGGACAGGGAGGCCTGGCGTGCTGTGATTCATGGGGTTGCAAAGAGTCGGTCACGACTGAGCGACTGAACTGAACTGAACTGAACTTTTGGTTGAGCTGAAGCTGACCTTTAAAAGTTTGATGGTTCTAGTGTGGAGATTCCTTAAAAACTGGAAAGAGAACTGCCATACAACCCAGCAATCCCACTGCTGAGCATTCACACTGAGGAAACCAGAATTGAAAGAGACACATGCACCCCAATGGTTCATCGCAGCACTGTTTAGCTAGGACATGGAAGTAACTTAGATGTCCATCAGCAGATGAATATATAAGAAACCTGTGGTACTTATACACAATGGAGTATTACTCAGCCATTAAAAAGAATGCATTTGAATCAGTTCTAATGAGGTGGATGAAACTGGAGCCTATTATACAAAGCGAAGTAAGTCAGGAAAAAAAAACAACACCAATACAGTATACTAACACACATATATTGAATTTAGAAAGATGATAATGATGACCCTATATGCGACACAGTAAGAGACAGATGTAAAGAACAGACTTTTGGACTCTGTGGGAGAAGGCAAGGGTGGGATGATTTGAGAGAATAGCATTGAAACATATATATTACCATATGTGAAATAGATGACAAGTCCAAGTTCAATGCATGAAATAGGGCACTCAAAGCTGGTGCATTGGGACAACCCAGAGGGATGGAATGGGGAAGGAGGTGGGAGGGGGGTTCAGGATGTGGGGGACACATGTACAACCATGGCTGATTCATGTCAATTTATGGCAAAACCACCACAATACTGTAAAGTAATTAGCCTCCAATTATAATAAATAAATAAATTTTAAAAGGTTTAATGGTTTTGACTTATGTGATAAATTTTATCTAGCTTCATGTAACAGTTATTAAAATATTTGATTTTCTGTGTCCACACACAAGTCTTCCCTTCTCAGTATAATATTCTCTGGACCTCTAACACATTCCTATGCAAGAGTTTTCAGGTATTTTTCATCAACTTAGTTACTTACATGAGAATACTGTTTAATTTTTCAGTAACCCTCTTAAAAACTGGTTCTTTTATTTTAACACAGCATGCTGATGCATGATGCACTATGGATACCTTCACCTTTGGTTTTTTGTTATTGTTGTTAGTCTACTCTTATTGAAGTATAATCAATATACAATGTTATCTTAGTTTTAGGTGTACAACATAGTGATTTGACACTTCACATTATGAGATGATGACTACAGTAAGCCTAGTTACCATCTGTCACCATTTAAATTTATTACAATATTATTGACTATATTCCCTATTTTGTATATTACATCCCCATGTCTTAATCTATCTTAAAACTAGAAGTTTCTCTCCCTTAATCCCACTCACCTATTTAACCATTATGGCAACCCACTCCAGTATTCTTGCCTGGAGAATCTCATGGACAGAGGAGCCTGGCAGGCTACAGTCCATGGGGCTGCAAAGAATCGGACACAACTGAAGTGACTTAGCATGCATTACAAGAAGTGACTTAGTATAATGTACAAAAAATAAGCTCAAAATGGATTAAAGACTGAATATAAGGCTTGAAACTGTAACACTCCTACAAGAAAACAGAAGCAGTACACTCTTTGATTTTGGCCTTAGCAATATATATATTTTTGGATATGTCTCCTCGGGCAAGGGAAACAAAAGCAAAAATAAACATATGGGACTACACCAAACCAGGAAGCTTTTGCATACTGAAGGAAACCATCAACAAGATGAAAAGACAAGCTACTGAATGAAAAAAAAATCTGCAAATCACACATTTATAAGGGGTTAATACATAATACACAGCATACATAAAGAACACATTGGACTCAGTATAAAAAAGCAAACCAGTCAATCCTAAAGGAAATCAGTCCTGAATATTCATTGGAAGGACTGATGCTGAAGCTGAAGCTCCAATACTTTGGCCAGCTGATGCGAAGGGCTGATTCATTGGAAAAAACTCTGATGCTGGGAAATATAGAAGGCAGAAGGAAAAGGGGATGACAGAGGACAAGATGGTTGGATGGCATCACCGACTCAATGGACATGAGTTTGAGCAAGCTCCGGGAGAGGGTGATGGATAGGGAAGCCTGGCGTGCTGCAGTCCATGGAGTTGCAAAGAATCAGACATGACTGAATGACTGAACAACAACAAAAAAGCAATCCATTTAATAAAAGGGCAGAGTACCTGAACAGACATCTTCCCAAAGACATACAAATGGCTAATAAGCACATGAAAAATGTTCAATGTCACTAATCATCAAGGAAATGCGAAATCAAAGCCACAGTGAGATACCACCTCACCCTCACCAGAATGGCTAATATCAAAATGTCCTGCCCTTTGATTGAATGTTTTCTCTTCAAATGAGCTAAGTATCCAGAAAATGTTTAAATCTACACAGCACATGCACATATGGCCATCATCAACTAATTCCTAACAATATTAATACACTTAAGTCTGCATTTATATGACAGAGTTGTTGAACCTGAGTGCAGAATTTCACAATTGGACTTGATAAATCGCTCCTTTAATAGATGTAACTCATTATTTTAATCTATTAAAAGATTGTTGTGTCTTGATAACTGATAACTATTTAAAAAAATGATGGGTAACAGGACACTAAAACTTCTTATTGTTTTTTATTTTGTTCCCTCAAATTAAAAATAATTATCTCAAAACTGATTCAGTGCTAGCAACACAGTATGTGATATAATAAATACTTGAGGAAATGAACTTTGACACTCCTCATTAATCAAAGACTGTATAGAATTAATAAAAGTTATGGTTCACAGAGCATTGTAGAAATCATTAAACAGAACAATGATTTTACTTAAGTAATTAGAAGATCCAAAGTTTTACACTAGGAGGAAAGAGATTAATTAAATAGAATCCTAGAAAATCATGGCATATCATTAAGCATATACCCATACCTCTGGCTCAAAATTATAAAAACCAAAACTTTCTTTATGGATTTATTTCATAGATATAATTTCATTTTTTTTTTTTGGCTTCAAAATAACCCTGGAATAGTAGGTAGGAAAACTAATTATCTTCAGTTTACAAATGAGAAACCTTGGACCTGAGGAAGTGAACAAAACACATCTAAATTTCTTCTAAACAGTTTTACCAAAGTTATTGTTGTTCAGTTGCTAAGTCATGTCTGACTCTTTGAGACCCCATGGACTTTAGCTCGCCAGGCTTCCCTCCTTCGCTATCCCCTGGAGCTTGCTCAAACTTATGTTCATTGAGTTGGTGATGCCATCCAACCATCTCATCTTCTGTTGCCTGCTTCTCTGCCTGCTTTCAATCTTTCCCAGCATCAGGGTCTCTTCCAATGGGTCGGTTCTTCACATCAGGTGGCCAAAGTATTGGAGCTTCAGCTTCACCATCAATCCTTCCAATGAATATTCAGGGCTGATTTCCTTTAGGATTGACTGGTTTGATCTCCGTGCAGTTCAAGGGACTCTCAAGAGTCTTCTCCAGCACCACAATGCAGAAGCATCAATTCTTTCGTGTTCAGTCTTCTTTAACGTCCAACTCTTACATCCATACATAACTACTGGGAAAACCATAGCTTTTACTATATGGACCTTTGTCAGCAAAGTGGTGTCTCTGTTTTTTGACATGCTGTCTAGATTTGTCATAGCTTTCCTTCCAAGGAGCAAGTTTCGGTCACAGTCTGCAGTGATTTTGGAACCCAAGAAGATAAAATCTGTCACTGTTTCCAGTTTTTCCCCATCTATTTGCCATGAAATGATGGGACTGGATGCCACGATCATATTTTTTTGAATGTTGAGTTTTAAGTCATCTCTTTCACTCTCCTCTTTCATCCTCATCAAGAGGCTTCTTAGTTCCTCTTCACTTTCTGTCATTAGAGTGGCATCATCTGCATATCTGAGGTTGTTGATATTTCTCCCAGCAATCTTGATTCCAGCTTGTGATCCATCTCACCTGGCATTTTGCATGATGTACTCTGCACAGAGGTTAAATAAGCAGGGTGACAGTATACAGTCTCAAAGTATTCCTTTCCCAATTTTGAACAAGTCCATTGTCCCACGTTCAGTTCTAACTTCAAATTCTTGATCTGCATACAAGTTTCTCAGTAGACAGGTAAGGTGGTCTGCTGTTCCCATCTCTTTAAGAATTTCCCATAGTTTGTTGTGATCCACACATAGATAGGTCACTCCTTTAATAGATGTAACTCCTTATTTTAATCTATTAAAAGATTATTATGCCTTAATATCATTCTCCAATGTATGAGGTAACTTGTGCTATTTTAAAAGCATTTATTATAGTATGTTATCTGTGTATGGCTTCATTCCTTGGAATCTTACAATTTGATCTCTTGTTCCTCTGCCTTTTCTAAATCCAGTTTGTACATCTATACAGTATACCAATGGTATACCAATGGCGTAAATTACAGAATTCATCTATATCTATTACATACACATAATATGGGAAGGTTGTCATAAGACTCAAAACTGTAATGATAGAGATTCTTCAAACCAATATATATATATTAGATTCAATAACGAATTTCAGTAGGAATTTTCACGGAATTTGACAAACTGGTCTTAAAATTCACATTTAACTGACAGCATGTAAAATAATGAAATTAGAGAGCATTTTCTCACACCACATACAAAAATAAACTGAAAATGGATTAAAAACATAAATTTTTTACTGGAAACCATAAAACTCCTAGAAGAAAACATAGATTGAACACTTTTATATCAATTGTCACAATAATTTTTGGATGTGTCTCCTAAGGCAAAGGAAACAAAAAAACAAATGGAACTTAATTGTATTTAAAAGCTTTTGCACAGCAAAGGAAAAAAATGAAAGGACAACCGAGTAAATGGGAAAAAATATTTGCAAATGATATGATCAATAAGGGGTTAATATCCAAAATATATTAACAGCTCATACAACTCAATATCAAAAACAAAAAAAGCGTGATTAATAAATAGGCAGAAGAGCAACTAAGCCTGTGTGCCACAACTTTTGAGCCTGTGCTCTGGAGACCGGGAGCTTAACTACTGAAGCTTGTGTGTGCCCTAGAGCCTGTGCTCCATTACAAGAGAATCCACTGCAGTGAGAAGACTGAGCACTGCAACTAGAGAGTAGCCCGCACAGCAATGAAGACCTAGCATAGGCAAAAAACAATTAATCAATAAAGAAAATTTTTAAAAACTGGGCAGAAGATCTGACCAAACATTTTTCCAAGGAAGACACATAGATGGCTAAGAGGCATGTGAAAAGATGCTCAACACTGCTAATTATCAGAGAAATACATTACTGAATGGGAGTTTAAAATGGTATAGCCTCTTTGGAAAATAATTTGGCAGTTCCTCAAAAAATTAAGTTAAATTTACCATATGATCTGGCAATTCAACTCTTAGGTATATACTCAAGGGAACTGAAAACATAAAATGGTGCATAAAGAGTCATAGCAGTATTATTAATAGTAGCCCCAAAGTGGAAGCAATCTAAACATTAATCAACTGATGAATAGATAAATAAAATGTATTATATGCATACAATGGAATAAAACTTTGTGAATAAAAGGGAAAGAAGCACTTATATATGCTACAACTTGCATGAACTTTGAAAACATAATGTTAAATGAAAGAAATGGATTAAAAGATGACATGTTGTATGATTTTATTTATAAGAAATTTCCAGTATACAGGACAGAGAGAGAGGAACAGGGAATGATTGTCAATGGGTCTGATGTTCCTTTTTGGAATGGTGAAAGCGTTTGAAAATTAGATAGTGGTGATGGTTGTACAATTCCATGAATACACACAAAAAAACCCACTGAATTGTATTCTTTAGAAGAATGAATTTAATGGTATGTGAGTTACAACTCAATAAAGTTATTATAAAAAAAAAACAACCATAATGAGATGTCACCTCACACCTGTTAGAATGGCTAGCACCTAAGAGACCACAAATAACAAATGATGGTCAAGGATGTGGAGAAAAGGGAACTGTTGGTAGAAACATAAATTGGTGCAGCCACTATGGAAAGTAGTATAGATAGTCCACAAAAAACTAAAAATAGAGCTACTATATGACCCAACAATTCCACTCCTGGGTACATATCTGAAAAAACAAACAAACAAACAAAAATCACTAACTCGAAGAGATACATTCACTCCAGTGTTCACAGAAGCATTATTTGCAATTGCCAATATATAGAAGCAACCTTCAGTTCAGTTCAGTTCAGTTCAGTCGCTCAGTCGTGTCCGACTCTTAGTGACCCCATGAACCACAGCACGCCAGGCCTCCCTGTCCATCACCAACTCCCGGAGTTCACGTATGTAAAACATACTTACATATGTGGTACATTACAATGAAATACAACTTAACCATAAAAAAGAACAAAATTTTGCCATTTGCAATGACATGGATGGACCTGAAGGATATTATGCATAGTGAAACAACTCACACAGAGAAAGGCAAATATTGTATGTTATCACTTACATGTGGAGTCTAAAAAATAAATAAATGAATAATACAAAACAGAAATAGATTCACAGATATAGAGAACAAACTAGTGGTTTCCAATGGGGAGGGGACGGGGGAAAGATAGGGGTAGGAGATTAAGAGGTTTAAACTGTCATGTATAAAATTAAAAAAAAACTATAAGGATATATTTTATGGCACAGGAAATAGTCAATATTTTAAAATGGAATGTAATGTATAAATATTTTGAATTAACACATTGTACACCTGAAACTAATATAATATTAGAACAACTATACTTCAGTAAGTATAGCTACCCTGGCGGCTCAGACGGCAAAGAATCCACTTGCAATGCAGGAGACCTGGGTTTGATCCCTGTGTTGGGAAGATCCCCTGGAGAAGGAAATGGCTACCCACTTCAGTATTCTTGCCTGGAGAATTCCATGGACAGAGAAGCCTGGCAGGCTACAGTCCATAGGGTTGCAAAGAGTTGGACACAACTGAGCAGCTAACACTTTCATACTTCAGCAAAATGAACAAATAGATAAGTAAAAAAATAAATCACATTTGATAGCAAAGTGAAAGACATTAAGACTAGTAAATAGTAACTCTTTCAATATCTATTGGATATCATGATTTACTTAGACTTTTTAGATGAAGTTATGCTAATTAAGGTTGTAAGGCTTACACAAAAGAATGGACAAATAAAATAGATAACCCAGGATGAAATCCACACTTACATGGAAACCTATTAAACAATAAAGGTGTTACAAAAAATAAGAACTATTCAATAAAAATTTCCGAGACATTTAACTATCTTCATGAAAATTACAAAAGTATATTTCTAACTTCACACTAGATACTAAAATAAATCTCACATTAAAAAGGCTCAGAGTGAAAGAAAAAACATTTAGTTTGAAAATGAATATATGTGAGGATATTTTTAATCCTAAGGAATGAAAGCATTTTTAAAGAAAAAAACAGCATCAACTAAAAACACAGATGAGTTTGATTGCATTAATATTAATGATAGCATAAGAAATCAGAATCTAAGTATGACAAAGGCAAAGAGTGGAATATGACATTTGCAACTCATAAAGTTCACATACATAGCCCAAGATATTAAAGCACAGGTGCTCATTTTTATTACTCTACTATTTTATCACTCCTTACTATTGGATCTTCTAAGATTGATGCTTCTAATATTGATTTACAATTTCATAGTAAATTTATTGAAATTGAACTATTACTTTAATACTTGAAGAGTAGAATATTCTGCTCACTGAGTTGCAATAAGGTTAAATTGAAATTATAGTCATAAGAGTTGGATCCAAGCAGATATTATTTTTAGACAACATAATATATAATAAAACAAAATTTAATATTTTTGAACAACATTTCTGACGTCCAATTTCTCTTATAGCACACAGAGGAAAAGTAAGCCTAATTTAGTTCAATCTAGTTGAAATTTCTACAGTTTTAAAGCAGGAATTTTGTTTGGATCTTTTATCATGTTAGTATATTTTCCAATAGACTATATCAATATCATATGCGTCCAGTATATAATAATAATTTTACTAAAATGTAAGAGGAAAAATTTATGATATCAATAATTAAAATTAAAAATATAAAATCTGATATCATGAAAACTAGTATAGTGACTTTTTAAAAAGTCCAATGTTCAGAATTATTCCAGCAGGTAATTTTTTTTTTACAACAATAATATTTATGACTTTCAAGATTTAGGCTTGTAAGTTCAACACAAATTATCCCAAAGGAAAATATAGTACACTTTGTTTCATATTTTTGAAGTGAAAAATCTTTTATCCATAAGTAAGTATATGATTTCTGTATTTCTGCTAAACTTAAAATCAAGCTAAAACAAATAAAACTTGTTATTAAAATACATTTTCCATGTGCAAGACTCTGTGTTATGCATCATCAATCAAAACATATTTTTCACTAGGTCTTATTGAAATCAATATACCCCATTTGGGGCTCTACCTTTCAAAAAGTGGAGGGAAACAGCAATTAAAATGTTTAATAGAGTGCATTTATGTAAAACCTAGTAGAAAGGTTGCAAATTATGACCACTTACAATTGATACACTATATTTTCAACACATTCGAATCATCTGGAAACAATACCATATCTTATTGATCTCTTCTGTATTCATTTAAGATAAAATGTTAAGGTTTATTTTCTTACTTCGCACTATTCATATTGAAAATTAATTCATTACCTAAGGTCATTTTAAATTCATGTGTAGCCTAGGTACTGAACCATATAAGTATTTAATTTATCAGTGTTGATTAAGCCATGACCCTTCCTATTTATTCATGTCCTCTGTAATGATAGTTCAGAGTTCCTTTCTCCTTTACTGTAACAAACCAGCAGAACAGTATAAACATTTCAAAACTTGGGGAATGTTTCACTTCTTCTAAGGACTATTTTTATTAGGATAATTTCTTCTACTACTGAATGAAAACTAGAAGTTCCCATGATTCCATGCTCTTAGGAAAAGTTTGGTCATACAATTACTCTAAGTTATGAGTCTGACCTTAGTGTATGGTCTAAGAGCACAAAAGCTAAGGCGCTCTTCTCTCCCATCCTCCTGGACATGCCTTATACATGGTGAACAATATGACCAGCTTACCTGTCTTTCTTGTCATAGTCACACTCAGGTACAAAGGGGTACAGAGGAATAAAGAGACATAAGGACAGAACTGTTTTTATTTGGCTGGTGACTGCCAAATATGTGAAGCTGAATCTTTCACTTGTGGGTTTGTCATTGATCTCCAGCTTGGACTAAGCTTCTCGGATGGTAAGAGCCTCCCCTTTGGTTGGTCACTGTCCCCTCAGATCAAGCATCTCTGCGGACTCATCTCTTCCTGGGCAGGGCTTACCACCTCTCCAAATAGGCTTTCTCTTCCATGTGGACCAAATCTGCTCCCATGGGAAACATTTGTGCCTTCTTAACCCTTCTTCTCCCGACCCACTCCCTACAGATGTATCATTTTCCGTTCCTTTATTCTCTCTCCTTCTTTCTTTCTCCCCCCCTCTCTCCTTCTCCTCTCTTCCTCCCAATCCACCCATCAGCACACATGCTTTACCTTTCACGGGTGTGAATGAGGCATGAGCATACAACCATCTCCCAACTCCAGAAAACAGCCATTAACTTCTCTTAGTGGCTACCCTAAAAATTTCACCCGTCAGAATTTCAGGGACTGCTCACCCCACCAGAGGGAGAGAAGACCCCTTCAGTTCAGTCGCTCAGTCGTGTCCAACTCTTTGCAACCCCATGAACCGCAGCACACAAGGCCTCCTTGGCCATCACCAACTCACAGAGTTTACCCAAACTCATGTTCATCGAGTCAGTGATGCCATCCAACCGTCTCATCCTCTGTCATCCCCTTCTCTTCCTGCCCCCAATCTCTCCCAGCACAAGGGTCTTTTCCAGTGAGTCAGTTCTTCACATGAGGTGGCCAAAGTATTGGAGTTTCAGCTTCAGCATCAGTCCTTCCAATGAACACCCAGAACTGATCTCCTTTAGGATGGACTGGTTGGATCTCTTTGCAGTCCAAGGGACTCTCAAGAGTCTTCTCCAACACCAACAGTTCAAAAGCATCAATTCTTCAACTCTCAGCTTTCTTCACAATCCAACTCTCACATCCATACATGACCACTGGAAAACCCAGTTTTCATTTCAATCCCAAAGAAAGGCAATGCCAAAGAATGCTCAAACTACTGCACAATTGCACTCATCTCACACGCTAGTAAAGTAATGCTCAAAATTCTCCAAGCCAGGCTTCAACAACATATGAACTGTGAATTTCCAGATGTTCAAGCTGGTTTTAGAAAAGGCAGAGGAACCAGAGATCAAATTGCCAACATCCGTGGGATCATGGAAAAAGCAAGAGAGTTCCAGAAAAACATCTATTTCTGATTTATTGACTATGCCAAAGCCTTTGACTGTGTGGATCACAATAAACTGTGGAAAATTCTTCAAAAGACAGGCATACCAGACCACCTGACCTGCCTCTTGAGAAACCCATATGAAAAAAAAGAAAGAAACCCATATGCAGGTCAGGAAGCAACAGAACTGGACATGGAACAACAGACTGGTTCCAAATAGGATAAGGAGTGCGTCAAGGCTGTATATTGTCACCCTGCTTATTTAACTTATATGCAGAGTACATCATGAGGAACGCCGGGCTGGAAGAAGCACAATCTGGAATCAAGATTGCCGGGAGAAATGTCAATAACCTCAGATATGCAGATGATACCACCCTTATGGCAGAAAGTGAAGAGGAACTCAAAAGCCTCTTGATGAAAGTGAAAGAGGAGAGTGAAAAGGTTGGCTTGAAGCTCAACATTCAGAAAGCGAAGATCATGGCATCTGGTCCCATCACTTCATGGGAAATAGATGGAAAAACAGTGGAGAGAGTGTCAGACTTTATTTTTGGGGGCTCCAAAATCACTGCAGATGCTGATTGCAGCCATGAAATTAAAAGACGCTTACTCCTTGGAAGGAAAGTTATGACCAACCTAGATAGCATATTAAAAAGCAGAGACATTACTTTGTCAACAAAGGTCCGTCTAGTCAAGGCTATGATTTTTCCAGTGGTCATGTATGGATGTGAGAAGACCCCTTAGTACCTCTCTAAAAACCTTGCCAGCTCCTCTCTGTCCCCCTGTTCTAGACTCTTTTATATTCTCAAAATGGGTGAAAGTTTAAACAGTCACAGAATCTCTTCTGTTTTATCCATTTTGAAGTTTCCTCCAGGGTATTCTGTCTCATACTCAGCTGGGTATCTGATAATTATCATATATTGGCACTTTGGGAAAAACTTCAATTTTCATATCCTATTAAATATTACTAGTAAGAACAATAAACAGCAAAAACAACAAATAAAATGTCTTGAGATGTTGCTTTATTCTCCTCATGGTTTTCTGTCCTTATTCATATTAGCCTATTTAATTCTTTCAACAATCCTTTGTACTAAACATGCATGTTACCTACATTTTCAAGATGGATGAATTGAATCCCAGCAGGGTGTTAAGTAATTTTCTTAAGACAACAAGGCCAGATTTTGAAACTAGCTGGTCTGGCTTCAGAGGCCATCTTTTAAACCATTTTGATAAACAGGCCTCTAGATAAACAAGAAATGGTTGTTTTCTTTTAAATATGATATGATATAAAATGACTCTGTTTGATTTAAATCTAACAATGGGTTAAATATGTTGGCAGAAAAATCTTATAACATGAAATTTCAGTTCTCCTTTCTTGGATGTTCTTTATAATCAATATTCCTAAAGGTTTTTTGATTCAATGTTTTCAAGTGAGTTTTTGCTATATCATACTGTCATTACTCTTCATAGATAAATTTACATTTATGGCAAATTATGTAACTTGCTGCTTTGCTAAAAGTTCAGCTGTTTTTTAGAAGCTGAAACTCCAATACTTTGGCCATCTGATGCGAAGAGTTGACTCATTTGAAAAGACCCTGCTGCTGGGAAAGATTGAGGGCAGGAGGAGAAGGGGAACGACAGAGAATGAGATGGTTGGATGGCATCACCACCAACTCGATGGACATGGGTTTGGGTGGACTCCAGGAGTTGGTGATAGACAGGGAGGCCTGGCGTGCTGCGGTTCATGGGGTCGCAAAGAGTCGGACACGACAGAGCAACTGAACTGAACTGATAATGTCTTCTGATACAAATCTACAAACCAATTTTCTTTGATTTCTTTTTTGAAGTGAATACTTTTCAAATGGTCATTTCATGTAGTCAAACAGTAATTGCATATGGCTCAGTCCCTCATAACTTCTGATCTGTCACAAAAAGAAAAACTGTCAACATATTCTTCCTTTACATATATGCTATGTGAGAATTTATGTCATTTCTCTTTCAACATAAACTTCTTGTAAAACTGTAATACTATTACTCTGATGAGACAAAAATGTAAACAGCATTTAAGTAAAATATTTGTGAAAAACTTCTTCAAGGAAATAACAGTTAATACTTTTAAAGATTACTCAAAGATTGTGAAATTCCATGACATTTTCGTTTTCCACATCAATTGATCATATAATAAGACAGAGGGATAAAACAGGAGATTAATAATGTCAGGAAAATATATTTAGCATTTGCAAAAAGAACTGAAGCAAGGAGGTTTTAATGTGAGAAATTTGGGTGTTGAAAATTAAATATATAATTTGAACCTCATTCGTGTAGATAAGTGACTTCTGATATAAAGTATTAAGCATGCCACTCACATGTATAAATATTCAAAATGTATAATTTCTGAATTAATGTAGAACTAGGATTTTATGTTTTACATGATGTGATACTGTGATTTCTAATAGACTTTAGTGGAGATCAAAGTATACACTGTGTGATGTGAATTTTATATCAAACAACAAAAAAGCAAACCAGTCTTTGGCCTCAAATTCATTCAATTTTTTTGGATTTATTTCATTCATTTCCTTTTTCATTCAATAGAGAATTTTAGTCCTGGGAGTTTCCCAGAGATAATCTAGTCAGTCCAAGCCTCTCCTTTTTTTTTTTTTTTTTTTTGGCTATGCCTCTTGTTTTAAAGAAGAGAAAATAGAAGTATCAAGTGGTCAACCAGCTAATACAAGATCACACAGAGAAATGCCAAGTAAGGTCAAGAAGATTGTTTCTTGATTCCTCCATCTTGAAGTTTCTTCACCATGCCCACAGCCCCCAGTAGACAGAAACAACACAGAAAGTTGTGCGACTGTATTCCTATCCTAAAAATTTGACTTATGAAGAAAATGACTGTCAGTATTGTCACCATCATATTTGTATTCTAAAAATTCAACTTATGAAGAAAAAGGCTGACTGTCCTCATATTCTCCTTTCATAAATGTTTGGGTGAACTCATCTTTTCCTTTTGGGCCAGTCTAAATGTGGCCAATCATAAGGAATCTGTTGAAAGCTATTTCAAAAAACCACTAACATTTAGTCAATTTGGAAATGAGAGACCAAGCAAAACATGATCAAAACGTTCTGATTAGAGAGCTAGTCACTTTTTACAGAGAAGAGAAAGTTAAAATCTAAGTTGTTGTGACTTATGAACTAGGATCTCTGACTGGAGTTTCTTAAAATCATAGATTCTTTGGAATAAAGCTTTGAAAATTTTTCTGCAAAGAACCTGAGCAATCATGGTAATAATGTTTTTGAAGTTCAATAACTGTAAAATCAAGGTCATTTGATAAATTACTATTTTACAAGTCAGAAATATTTGAAAATGAAATAACTATTATAGAATCAAGCACGCTAGAAGATATTTGTAGTTCATACAGGTTATACGAATGTGAGTTATGCAATAGTAAGGTAAATTGTTACCATTTAAGGTAACAATTTCAATGCTGACAAAAGTCAAGGCTGAGAACAACAAAGCAAAACAAAAGGAAACCAAATAGTAAGCCAATTCAGTAATCATTAAATCAAAATCAAATTTTGGCATGCATTTGGCATGCAGGGAAAAGAAAGAACTGTGTAGCTGGAATTGGGACATAAACTTTTCATTGTATGTCTTCCCATAACCTTTGAATTATGGTCTAGCAAAAGTTATGTATTCAAGAAGATGAATTAAATTATGAACAATAAAATAAAACCAGAAATTCTATGCTTAATAATAAGGTGGCTACTTTTATAGGTTCTATATGTACACATGGGGCCTCCCTGGTGGCTTGCAAGGAGTGGGACATGACTGAGCGACTAACACACACACACATGTACACATAATATAAAACAAATATTTAACTTTATATTCAAAACTTAAAACTGTTGGCCTATTTCTAAAATCATTTCAGTTATTAAATTAGGAATGTTCATTGTACTATATAGGATTACTACATGGAGAAAGTAATAAAAATTAAACAAAATTTTAAACTACTGAAGGTAAGACTATTCCACTCCCAACTTCCTCCTTCCCTTCTTTCCTCCTTCCCACCCTTCCTTCCTTATTCCTGATCCATCCAATGTTCTTTTATGGCATGCCTACCTATAGGCACTGTGCTAGCCATTAGTGATGCACTATGAGCAAAACAGACTTAGAACATGTTGTTTGGGGACTTAGGATCTATTGGGAAAGACAGACAGTTAACAAATAATTTCTGAGTTCCGTGAGATCACTGTTCAATGAAAAGAGTGTGAATTATCATTGTTACAAGGTACCAAGAATGAATATCTGGGATACTCTGGGAAAATCATAGATTCCTAGAGGGTATGATATTTAAGCTTGGAAATGAATAATGAATAAAAATTGGCCAAGTGAAGGCATGGAAAAAGAACGTTCTAGAAAGAGAAACCATATGTAAAGGCTCCAATTGGGAAGAGCCTGATGCGTGGTGGGGTATGCATAGAGATTAGTGAGGAAGGGGTAAAATGGCCAAAGAAGAGGCTGGGGAGAGCTAGATTATACCAGCCCTTATGTTCTGTGTAAAGACTTTGGAATTTTATTCCAAGTGTGATGGAAAGCCATGAATGGGATTTAAGAAAGATGATGCCATGGTCTATGTTACATTTTGGAAAGGTCATTCTGGTTGCTTTGGGCCAAATTAATTAGAAATTGGCAAAAGTCGATGTGGAAGAACAATTAAAAAGCAACTGCAGTGCTCCTGATGAGATGCGGACACTGGCTAATGTGCTCATGTTGGCTGTGAAGGAGAGAAGTGGGAAGGTTTGGGATGTATTCAGGGAACGCTGTCAACAGAACTTGGTGATTCATTAGATGTAAGGGGTCAGATATACATTCTGTTCCACTAGCTACAGAACTGATAACTGCAGAGAAAACTGTTTAAATCCCTTTATTTTGAAATTTCTGGAGTATATACAGAACATTAATGAATTTATTCTAGATATTTACAGTTGCTAATTTCATCTTATTAGACCAATTTTAGTTTTAGGTAATACACACAACATTCACAGACAATACACACACACACACATACACACATTTTGCCCACAGATGGCAACAATAAGTTAAAAACATAATGGACAGGTCTTGTGTTAGCCCAGTGCCATTGTTTAAACTTAAAACCTTTTTATGCAGATATGCAAACATTGCTCTTCATACTTTCTTTCAATCATGTTTATAGTTTTATGTAAGCCACTAAACAAACAGAATTTAAACTTTCGGACTAATTTTTTTTTTTTTTTTAGCAGAGAAACAACTCACATGTACAGAGTAATAGGAGGGAGGCCTGTTCACAACTGCTTACTCTTCACTTCTCAGAAGGGGCTGAGATTTTACCATGGTGACCTGCTAGGTTTTTGATCAAGGAGAGATCATTTATCTCCATAAAAGCCTCTCTTTTGGCAGCACAATGATGAACAGAAAGGGGCGGATAGTTAAATATTTAGATTTCATATCACTACATGATAGAGACCTATAACAAAATCTAAGACAGGAGAAGTTTTAGAAAATGCCTTCATTCATACCTCTCTATAAGTCCTTGGAAGTCATCAGTAGTTAGATTTCTATAGATGAGGCATACATAACATAAAATAACCTAATTTTATTTTCTATGTTTTGAAGTCCTTTGTTATTTAATCATTCAGATAGAAGAAAAAGTATAGATACAAGCTAGTAAACATCCTTGAAGGTATTATGATTCCCTTCTTTCTACCAGTTTGAAAAAGACTATTTGCTATTTTTCTGCCTGCCAGAGATACAGGATCAGAGTGCTAGAAACAAGAGCATAATGTAGAAATGTTCTGCAATAATTTCTTTGTTGCTCCTTCCTCAAATCAAGCCCATGACCACCCACTGGGGCAAGTATAGATTTTGGAAAGAGCAATAGAGTTGACATCTGAAATCTCATGTCCGGTCTCTAGTCTCTACTAAGTATGTGATCTTGGATAAATCATAACCTTTCTCGTTTTGCTGCTTCTCTGAGAAAATTGGGTTTATACCACTTTCCCAACCTATTTATTGACCTACTACAGACGATGTGTGGGCTCTTTTAAAACCATATATTCTGGAGGTATCACTTTAAATGGAAGACTGCCTTAGGCAGCTTGTTGTATGTGAAATATGGATTTGGGATTAGAGACCTGAGATCTATCAAATTTCTGCCACTATTTAGCAGTGTGACCTTCATTATAGCACTTTAATTCCCTTCTTGTGTAAAGTTGAGGAATCACACTAGATTTTTGTAAGGCAGAGGTTTCTCAACCTAAGTGGTGGGAGCTTTTTTTTCTACCCTACAGGGGATATTTGGCAATGTCTAGAGGCAACTGAGTGACTGCTACCGGGATCTAGTGGCTGGGGCCATGAATGCTAAATAACCTACAGTTCACACCCTTTCTCACACAACAAAGAATTCTTTCGCCTAAAACATCATCAGTGTCAAGGGTGAGAAAAACATTTTAAGGCCTGACCTTGCTTTAAATTTTTATCCATAAGGCATTCCATAAATTACCCACCTGACACATAGGTATTTAAATTTACCAAAAGAAATCTTTTTTTTTTTTCTATTATGAAAATAAACATTACCATCTATAGTAAAACTTTCGACTAAAACATAGAGTAGTTACTTTTTAACACTAAGCGGAGCAAGAGTTTAAGCATCTATACCACCACTGTCAACCACAATTCCACATGTGATGTCTCTTTGGGTACCCTATATTCCCAAATTATATAATTGGAGGCTAAAGAACAGTTAAAGTTCACAGAAGGAAGGGTTTATGTCAGTCGCTGTCAGCATAGCGATGAATACCATGAGTCTTGCCTCAGACTCCTTCAACTCAAGTCCCATTTTCATAGTAACTGTGTGAACCTGGGAAGCCTCTCTGTGCCTCAAGCTCTTCATTTTCAAAATGTGATTGATAATAGAGTTCGTGTTTTAAATGAGATCATTCAGGAAAAGATCTTAGCATGGTATCTGACACATAAGAAATATTCAGTCATTGTTAGCTATTGTTATAGTTAGGTGTGAAGGTGAGTTTTCATTATATTCCAGGGCATTTCTTTATTCTTTATTCAGATTTATTGCTACCCATAGGTATTTGATGATACTGAGTTTTTTTGGGGGGTGTCTAGTGTTCATTTCTCTGTCTTGAGAAATTAAACTCATCCTTTGAGTCTCTAAATTAACACTACCTCCCTGAAGGAAGCCTGTCTAGCTCCTGTGAACTGACACAGCCTTGCTATCTATGGTGTCCTTAAAGATCTTTACCCATAACACACCCTAAAGATTTCAATCCACATCCTTCACATTATATCATCATTCATATATACATACACACACAAGCATCAGTCTTCCTGGCTGGAATGACATGCTCCCTGATTGATATCTGTATGGCAGGCAAACAGGGCCCTACATAAATGTGAAAACTGGATCAATACTAGGAAATATCTTGCTCTAGTAAAAAGGATAAAATTTAATTTACAAGCTGAAATTAAATCTTTATCACTGAGAAATTGAAGAGGAGAAAAGTCCCATGTTTGACAGGATGAAATGATTGAGGAAAAGCAGAACTCAGCATGATCCATTTATAGACGGTTCCAGGGTATACTTTCTCCAAGTGTACAGAAATGCCTGGGTTCTAAAGAGATGACACTGCAGATTCTGCTTGGATTCCACTATCCATCCTATATATTAAAAGGTTAAAAAGAAGAATGGCTGACTGTTTTATCTGGTGTGTGGTTTTTTTTTTGAAATGAGGATAAATCATTCCACACACTAGATTTTAGATATGACTAGTGTTGCTAAACAAATCTTACATGACAGTAATAAGCTTAGTCTCACAGGATACAGTTAAGCTAAAAAGATATGAAAATGCTAAGCCAAAGAAAAGTATCCTATCAATAATTCCAACCCATAAAACATGGTTGAACTTCTCCACCACATTAAAAAAAGAAGAAGAAAAGAAGAGCGCTTTCAGTATTTTCATGCTACGGATGTTAAAATGTGGCCACTAATGGGATTTAGGTACATGCTGCAATTATCCATGGATTAATTAAAAGTGACTGTCACTCACATTGTTCATAGCATATCAACAATAGCAAACATGACTGGGTTCACTTTAGAGTTGTGTCAGATTAGCTAATAGAGAGTATTACAATTATTACTCAAGCTCACAAATCCTCCTTGAAGACTTGTTGACAGTTTATTTTTATGCCATCATCATATAAAATGTCAAGAACCAATTTCCTAAAGTTACTTGCAGACTATCAGGTAATGATGGTAGAATGAACACAGAAATACAGGGTTTTTTCCCTCCTGAGTACACACAAAAATAAAAATGAGGGGCTTTTTAATTAGGCACAAGCCCATAAAGGAAAGATGGGAGGGAACCACAGCAACAGATTTTTAGAAGCTAGACAGAGAACAAGTAGTTACTCACTCAGAAGACCTGAAAAAGCTGAACGCTAATCTAACACATGCTGATGCCAAGATACAACATGATTGCCAATGCAGAACCCCCGAAGGCTAGGGGATAGATGATACCAGATATCAATGGAAGGGAGAATGAGCATGGGGCAAAAAAAGAGAATTGCTCAAAAATATTTTAAAGAAAATTAGATACCATTTTTTTTCTCCATTATGACTAGAAGTTTATTCTGTGGGAAGGGTCAAAGAGACTCTCTGCAAACTTGAGTGCATGCTTTTCTGCTGAATGTAAACTCCTTTCCCACTCATCTATCAAGCACAAGTCAGTTCAGTTCAGTTGCTCAGTCGGGTCTGACTCTTTGTGACCCCATGAACCGCAGCACACCAGGCTTCCCTGTCCATCACCAACTCCCAAAGCTTCCTCAAACTCATGTCCACTGAGTCGGTGATGCCATCCAATCATCTCATCCTCTGTCATCCCCTTCTTCTCCCGCCTTCATCTTTCCCAGCATCAGGGTCTTTTCCAAGGAGTCAGTTCTTTGCATCAGGTGGCCAATATATTGAAGTTTCAGCTTCAGCATCAGTCCTTCCAACGAATATTCAGGGTTGATTTCCTTTAGGATGGACTGGTTGGATCTCCTTGCAGTCCAAGGGACTCTCAAGAGTCTTCTCCAACACCACAGTTCAAAAGCATCAATTCTTCAGCACTCAGCGTTCTTTATAGTCCAACTCTCACATCCATACATGACTACTGGAAAAACCATAGCTTTGATTAGACAGACCTTTGTGGCAAAGTATTGTCTCTGCTTTTTAATATGCTAGGTTGGTCATATCTAGGTTGGTCATAGATTTTCTTCCAAGGAGAAAGTGTCTTTTAATTTCATGGGTGTAGTCAGCATCTGAAGTGATTTTAGAGCTCAAAAATATAGTCTCTCACTGTTCCCATTGTTTCCATGAATGAAGCACAAGCTGGAATCAAGATTGCCAGGAGAAATATCAATAACCTCAGGTACGCAGATGATACCACCCTTATGACAGAAAGCAAAGAATAACTAAAGAGCTTCTTGATGAAAGTGAAGTAGGAGAGTGAAAAAGTTGGCTTAAAGCTCAACATTCAGAAAACTAAGGTCATGGCATCTGGTCCTGCCACTTCATGGAAAATAGGTGGGGAAACAATGGAATCAAGCGCAAAGAGTGAAGTGGAATATTGAAGGATTCTTCTCTATGAATCTGACCAGTACAAAAAGATGCAAAGATACAGATGGCAGGGCTTTCCCAATGAGCCAGACAAACAAACCAGGAAGCCCCAAATCAAATGGTTGTGAAGAGTGCCCAAGCATCTCTTAGCTGCCATACATTTATTGATGAGTAGACAATCAAGGACCACCAAAAAAGTGAGGGAAGCCTTTAACATGAAGGAGAACCCAGCATGCAAATAGACAATAGGAATTTGGGGGAGACTAAAGATAAAATATATAGAGAAAAGTAAAGCCTCTAAAACATACAACAAAAAATCCCAAAGATCTAACTTAAATACCCTCAGAGACAGAAGAGATGTCATTGCCTCCACATGACAGGAACAGGTAGGTGTAGAAAAAGACATATATAGAAAACAAAGAAAGAATACTTAATAATTCAAAGTATGTATCAGAAAAGGAAAAAGAATCAGTAAGAGGGTTGAAAGATAAAGTTTAGGAAACGCCCCAGAAAGTAAAGCAAAAGAGAAAGAGATGGAAATTACTGTGCTGAGCTGCTCAACTTTCACTAGCATTTCCATAATCACAAGGAAGCAGTAGATGGTGATGAAACCATAATTACTATATAGGAGGATGGGTAAGCAGGAGATGCACAGTTGTGTAGTAGGGGTGCTTTTATTTTATATAAGATTGTATTCACAACATGACTCCAAAGTGTAAGCACATGTAACCATGACAAAAACAGCATTGAAAGTGAAATATGCAAACACATATATCAATGAAGATATTCCAGTACTAAACACAGAAGAAATGCAATTGTGCATTTTAATTAGCTTTCACTGTCAAATGTTTTATTTCAGTGTGGAGTAATTAAGAAGTATTAGGATTATAGTCATTCCTGGAGTCAGGGCATGATCAGTAACAGTCTTGAGATATTCTTAGATGCAAAATTTTGGGAGAGAGAGAAGATAATATAGAATGTTTTAGAAATAAATACAAAGTTTGACCTGCTCAATTCAAATGACTAGTCATTTCTCCGAAAAACTTTCAGGGTTTTGGATTTTAAATTATCCTTTCAAGAAATTATGAATTAGACTAATAGCAGATGTTAGTGAGAAATGCAATATTTCAGGCCATATCAGTAAACAAACACGTCACAGTCATCAGGAATTGCAATCCTCCAATGTGAGTGAGTGAGTCCTGAGGACACTCAGGAAGGAAAGAACTCTTGCTATCTAGCAACCATCAGACTGCAGCCACTCCTCCTGGTGAGCCCTGAGGGAACTCAGGATGTGAAAATATAGGATACTGGCCCCAGACAGCTTAGGTGCATATCAAAGGAATGGCTTCTGTCAGCCCAGACTCTTGCATCTTCCCCTACATAGAAAAGCACTACATTCCATAACTTGGGATATCAGGCTTTCTTTAATTAACAGCAATCTTTTGAACTCCAACTACCGTCCCTTTGTTGCAAAAGTTCTATAAAACCTGGTTCCCTCCTCTCCACCTCGGAGCAGTTCTCTCAGGGTTACTTGAGATGCTGCCTCCTGGGCTTGAAGTCCTAAAAATCTCCACCAAATAAAACATAACTCTCAGCTTTTAGGTTGTGAATATTTCTTAAGTCAGCATTAACTCCTTTATTTTCTTAGTAATATAATTTGGCAAACTAAATAAATTGACAATTTTGTGATGGTCTCCTTCCTGCCTCCTTCCTCCCTTCCTATATAGTTCACCTGGTTCCCGAAATCTATATGTTTTGGAACTGCTGCTCTAAATGGCACTCAAAATTCTCATTCCTTTCAGGAAGAAAAAAATTCCAATAACTCTTTGCTTTCTAACTACATTGAACAACCCAGGATAAAAATCCTGTGCTTGTAGACAAGTACATTTCTCCTCTGTTTCAAATCATATTGCATTATATGGCCATTTATGTACTATTTTCATGACTTGCTGATGACCAACCAACACAGTAGGATGAAATGCACTTAAATGAGGTGGAAAATGGAAGTCCCTGAACACTTAGAAATCAATATAACGTGGAAGGATAGACAAAGGAAGAGTAAAACAATATAAAACTTTAAAGTGGTAAGTAGGTCACAGGAATTCAAATGTATAGATACAGTTCCAAGTCAATACCATTTAAATATGTATCTGTACATTTTAAAGAAATTGTTGTAAAAAAAAATTGAGTCAATTATCTTTTTTAAAAATCCCTAATGATGCCTATATTATACAGCTACTAAATATTTTAATAATATGTATATACAGTACATTTCTTTCCTGGACAGAAGAAGAAAATTAAGCAGTAGCAAAAAGAAAAGGCATAATTTGTGGTATCTCTACTGGAGTATTAATCTGATAATATGTACTTGTGGATGAGTGATTTTGAATGTCTACAACTCAATTGTTAAAATAATCAGCAGTTTTCTTAGTTATTCCTTATAATTATGTTTTGAAATAAAATAAGTTAAAAATACTTTGAAACTTAAAAGATTAGACAATGATATGGTAATATGATTGTAGCAAAACTCCTAAAAATGCTTGTGAAAGGACACAATAGTAAATACAAAACAATTTCCATTATACTTGGATAAACAAGATACTCTCAAAAACATTGTAACTAACTTTCAGTTATTCACCAAGAATTTATTGAAAAAAATCTACCCACTGGTTGCTCAGAGATAAATAAAATACATCTCTCATCCTCAACAGGAATATAAGACATTAAAAATTAAATTAGTATACTATTTATCGTAATAATAATTTGAGACAAGGTGAGAAAAATAAGCAATCTTTCAGACCAATAATTGTCTCACTTACTCTCCAGGAGGATCTCCCAAATGCTTGTCCAGCTCAAACACCTTAGTCAAGCTATGACTGCATTTCCAAATTTGGAAGAGACTTACCAAAATGTATCACAGTCCTCTAACTGCAGTTTGAGTCAACATATTCCCATCAAGGAATGCTCCTCTTTTTGACATTCTTGTTGTTATTATTGGCATTACCTTTCTCCCAGTCAGCCATAATTAATACTTATTTTCTTAACTCCTCTTTCAAGTTTACTTTCTATTAGTTGATACATTAACAAGATTTATTCCTCTGATTGTCTCTTATCCCCCTGAAATCTGACCTTTTTCAGAGGCTAGTCTATTACTTTTCACCTAGGTAATTCGTTTCCCAATTGGTTCCCAGGGTACTGGCATTTTTTTCCTCTTATTCATTCTACAGTATACTACAAGACCACCTTACCAACAAGGCTCTGTGCCTTTTCTCTTTTGAAAAAATTTAAGCCTTCAGTGGGGTGAAGATTTCACTTTAGAGAAAATGTATCTAAATTAATAACTTTTCTGGCACTACTCCTTTTCATCAGGTCAGCTGGCTCAACTGCTTCAGTCGGCTGTAATACTGCCCAGTTCCCAAAGCTAACATATGTTTCCTCATTTCACCGCCTTTCCAGGAGTGGTCTTTCAGCAATGCTGTTATGCTTCATATCTGTGTGCTTAAATCTTACTTCTTAACTAAAGTATAGCTCACCTAACATTTTCACAATGAAGCCTTGCTTGACCCTGCTTTTGAAAACAACCCTTCTTTAAACTCACACAGTACAGTCTTCTTGGTTTTACTTAGCACACTGCCTAATACTGGTCATATGGCAAGCATTCAACAAGTGCTTGATTAAACATATTATATCTTAGTACCTTGACAACTTTTAATATAATATTATAACTCTGCTTATGCATCATAAGTCTTAGAACACTGCACAATATAAGTGATTATCTCTGTAGTTTGAAGAAGTTACGCCTATAATTGTTATGGCTAGATAGCAGAATGTCTACTAATGGAGAAAGATACATTATTTTTAACATTTAATTTGTGAACATTTTCTTTGGAAACAATATATGACTTTCCATTGGTAGACATAATCAATCCACTTATCAACAGACATCTGTTTCTAATAAATAAAAGTGAGTCAACTCTTGGCAAATGTAAAAAGACAACTGAATATTGCCAAATTCACCTCTGAAGAGTTATGGTCAAACTTCTTGCTCTCTCAGAACTATAGGACAGTCTTTTTGTTTTTTTTCCCCCTTGGGAAAGGGTTCCCTTTGCTTCCTGTATTAGGCACTTAACTCTTCTGTTATGGGCAACTTGTAATGATGTCTTTCTCAATTTAACCTCAAGGGCTACCTGGAAAAATAACTCTTCAGGTGAAAAAAATAAAAGACCACAAAACATAATACATGTGCTCATGCACACACACACAGGAGCAAACCCTGATAATTACTGAATGAGGGCTCTTGTCAACACTTCACTGTTCATTCATCTTGTGAACTTTTACTCAATATCACACTTTTGTGAATACAGTATTAATAGAACATGTGATATATACTGTAGTAGTCTGAATGCTGGTCCCCAAAAGATATGCCTAGATCCTAATCTCTGGAAGCTATGATTATCACTTTACAGGCATATCTTGTTTTATTGTGCTTCACTTTATTGTGCTTTGCATATATGGTGTTTTTGTTTTTGTTTTTGCTAACTGAAGACTTGTGGCACCCCTGCCTTGGTACCCTATTGCTATCATTTTCAAACAGCATTTGCTCACTTTGTGTCTCTGGGTCACATGGTAATTCTCACAGTATTTCACTTTTTCATTATTATTACATGTGTTATGGTGATCTTTGATTCTACCATTACCACTCCCTGAAAGTTAGCATATTTTAGCAATAAAATATTTTTAATTAAGGTCTGTACATTGCTTTTCTTTAAGATACAACACTATTACACACTTAATAGACTATAATACAGAGTAAATATAACTTTTATATGTACTGGGAAAGCAAAAAATTAATGTGACTCACTTTATTACAATATTTACTTTATTGCAGTGGTCTGCATATGAATCCACAATATTTCCAAGGTGTGTCTGTATCTGGAAAATTAGATTTTCAGGTGTAATTAAAGGCTTTTGAGAAGAGATCATTCTTGATTTTCTATGTGAGCCCTAAATTCTATGCCAAGGGTCTTCTACAAGAAAAGGATAATGAGATTTGAGATAGCTGGAAGACAAAACACACGTATACTCACACCTGAGAAACAGGGCAAGAATGACCTTAATGGCAGAGACTGGAGTTATGTGACCACAAGCCAATGGGGCTGACTGCCTCCAAATACTCATTAAGGGAGTCAAAGATTTTTCCCTAGAGCCTTCAGAGGCAGTGCAGTCCTTGATTTCAGACTTCTGGCCTCTAGAATTGTTGAGAGAAGAAATTTCTGTTGATTTCAGCCACCAAGTTTGGCTGAAATATACTTCATTATAACAGCCACAGAAAACTAATAAAGATATTGAGATAAATTTTCAGAAAGGTTCAGTTCAGTTCAGTTCAGTCACTCAGTCATGTCTGACTCTTTGCAACCCCATGGACTGCAGCATGCCAAGATTCCTTGCCCATCACCAACTCCCAGAGTTTACTCAAGCTCATGTCCGTTGAGTCAGTGATACCATCCAACCATCTCATCCTCTGTCATCCACTTCTCCTCCCGCCTTCAATCCTTCCCAGAATCAGGGCCTTTTCCAATGAGTCAGTTGTTTGCATCAGGTGGCCAAAGTGTTGGAGTTTCAGCTTTGGCATCAGTCCTTCCAATGAACACCCAGGACTGACCTCCTTTTCTCCCAAGGAGTAAGCATCTTTTAATTTCATGGCTGCAGTCACCATCTGCAGTGATTTTGGGGCCCAAAAAAATATAGTCTGCCACTGTTTCCACTGTTTCTCCATCTATTTCCCATGAAGTGATGGGACTGGATGCCATGATCTTAGTTTTCTGAATGTTGAGCTTCAAGCCAACTTTTTCACTCTCCTCTTTCACTTTCAGCAAGAGGCTCTTTAGTTCTTCTTCACTTTCTGCCATAAGGGTGGTGTCATCTGAATATCTGAGGTTATTGATATTTCTCCCGGCAATCTTGATTCCAGCTTGTGCTTCTTCCAGCCCAGCGTTCCTCATGATGTACTCTGCATGGAAGTTAAATAAGCAGGGTGACAATATACAGCCTTGACGTACTCCTTTTCCTATTTGGAACCAGTCTGTTGTTCCATGTACAGTTCTGACTGTTGCTTCCTGACCTGCATACAGGTTTCTCAAGAGGCAGGTCAGGTGGTCTGGGATTCCCATCTCTTTCAGAATTTTCCACGGTTTCTTGTGATCCACGCAGTCAAAGGCTTTGGCATAGTCAATGAAGCAGAAATAGATGCTTTTCTGGAACTCTCTTGCTTTCTCCATGATCCAGCAGATGTTGGCAATTTGATCTCTGGTGCCTCTGCCTTTTCTAAAACCTGCTTGAACATCTGGAAGTTCATGGTTCACGTGTTGTTAAAGCCTGGCTTGGAGAATTTTGAGCATGACTTTATTAGCATGTGAGATGAGTGCAATTGTGTGGTAGTTTGAACATTCTTTGGCATTGCCTTTCTTTGGGATTGGAATGACAACTGACCTTTTCCAGTCCTCTGGCCACTGCTGAGTTTTCCAAATTTGCTGGCATATTGAGTGCAGCACTTTCACAGCATCATTTTTTAGGTTTTGAAATAGCTTAACCAGAATTCCATCACCTTCACTAGCTTCGTTGGTAGTGACACTTCCTAAGGCCCACTTGACTTCACATTCCAGGATGTGTGGCTCTAGGTGAGTGATCACACCATCATGATTATCTGGGTTCTGAAGATCATTTTTGTACAGTTCTTCTATGTATTCTTGCCACCTCTTCTTAATATCTTCTTACCTTCTGAAAGGTAAATGACTCAAATTGTTGCTGAATTTCCACTAGACTTTGAGAAGTTCCCTCTTTTTCTACTTCATCCCTACTTTCAGTCTGCACTGTAGTATATCGTTTCCACTTGGAAGGATATTCAGATCTCACTTGTACCCCCTATGCCTGAGTTACAGAGTCTGTCTTTCTTGGCAATAACAACCTGACTGATGAGATAATCAGAAGTTTTTGTATCTGTTAAGCTCCCTCATATGCATAGCAAAGAGCTCCAGAAAGTACAGAAATCATGATTATGACGAAGAAAACATCAGATTCACTAGGTCAGAAAAGATACAAATATAGACAGATACAGACATAGATATATGTAGATATAGAGACATTACTACAAGAATTTTCTGTTTGCAAAACTTAAAAGTCCCAACAGGACAGAGAACAGTAATTCTCAGCCTCCAGATCTAATAAATTTTCAAGTACAAGTGAGGCAGGTGAGATAGAAAACTGGATGTATGTGTTTTGTAAAAGTTCTACAGGTATTTATGTCATTCATTCTTTGTTAAAAATCATTGCTATAGACAGTTGGAGATGAAGATCTTCAGGCCACTGAGATTCTCAAATAGTCAGGGGCAAGACTAGACCATTGGCTTATGTCAGTATACCATGATGCCAAGGACCTTGTTAATCAAGAGAAAAAAAAAATTAGAAGTGACAGTGTTAACTTATAATGTTAAAATATTTGAAATACATGTGTTCCAAATTACTAAACTGAACATAAGATGTTCCTCTGTGTTTAAGAGAATTTATCATTATTTCAACAACCTTTGAGAATCTTAGTCTTATTTCCCCATTGAGAAACTGTTCTCATAAGCTAGAATAAAGTCAACTTTATCTTGTTTTCAATATTCTGCTATTGTGAAAATAAAATAAATTAATGCTTAGGTCCTTTTAGTCACTGAAGTTTAAAATGGAGTGTTAACTTAGTTACTCTGCTAAAGCTGAAACTCCAATACTTTGGCCACCTCATGCAACGAGTTGACTCACTGGAAAAGATTCTGATGCTGGGAGAGATTGGGGGTGGGAGGAGATGGGGAAGACAGAGAATGAGATGGCTGGATGGCATCACCGACTCTGTGGACATGAGTTTGAGTGAACTTCGGGAGTTGGTGATGGACAGGGAGGCCTGGCGTGCTGTGATTCATGGGGTCGCAGAGAGTCGGACACGGCTGAGCGACTGAACTGAACTGCTACTTTCATTTGTATAAGCATTTTCACAATTGGTGGAAGTTTTTTGATACCATTGTTTATGGGGCCTTGACCTAGTGCTTGTCAGCCCAAAGGGAAAATTGCAAATTACTTTGTTATGTTAAAAAGCACACATTTACATTATAAAAGAATTTTCATTTCTATGAATACCTCACCAGGTTCTTTAAAGTTAACATATATTTACAAGCCATGTGCATAATGTTCTGTAAATGTCATAAAAATATCCTAAGTCCTATGTAACTTCTGGGTTAACATTATTTTTAATATAGTTGTTACAGGGTTTCTAATGATAATTTACTAATGTCTACATAGTTTTTAACTTTAAATGCTCAAGCAATCATGAGTTGGCTATCAGTTACTTATCTATGTATAGTCAGTTAATTATATTCAGAAAGAAAATGCAAATTCTAAATGAACAAAAGCCAACTTTGTGCACAGGGAATTAATAGTCACAGTAAATTGACAAGTCAATTATTAGTTTTACTTTGTCTATTTTAAGAAGTAAAATGAGACCACTTGCTTTTTGCTTGTTTTTAAGAAAGGACTACAATTTGCTGCCTTTAAAGAGCAAAAACTCTGATGAACTAACGGGCTTTTCTATTTGCTTTTTTTCATTCACTTTTGCAGCTCACAGGACATTCTGTTCATGAATGTTCTAAGTACTTCCATTTTCTTAAGTGCCTTGAAAAGAAATTTCATGCTTGAAGATCAATAGAAGAAAAGTGTCTGTTAAAATGTACTTGAGAGAGCAGAAGTACAAAAAAATGGGAATGAGGAAATAGGCAAAGATGAACAGAAGCAGATCCAGAAGCCATGGAAATGACTAGGAAAAAAAAAAACCTGAGAAACATTTCAAGGACAAGTTCATATTCAATTGCATTATTACTAGATGTTCTATTTGATGAGACACAGAACCTGTTAACAGTGAGATAAAATAAAATAGTCTGTAAGGATGCTGCTGCTGCTGCTGCTAAGTCACTTCAGTTGTGTCCGACTCTGTGTGACCCCATAGACGGCAGCCCACCAGGCTCCCCCATCCCTGGGATTCTCCAGGCAAGAACACTGGAGTGGGTTGCCATTTCCTTCTCCAATGTGTGAAAGTGAAAAGTGAAAGTGAAATCGCTCAGTCGTGTCCGACCCTTAGCGACCCCACGGACTGCAGCCTACCAGGCTCCTCCGTCCATGGGATTTTCTAGGCAAGAGTACTGGGGTGGCTTGCCATTGCCTTCTCCGCTGTAAGGATGAGACCATTCTAAATATTGTAGTCCATACAGATAATATGAAACCATTCTAAATACTGCAGAAGGGTCAGGGATTTAGGAGAGCAATTATTCACAATTAGAATTTAACAGTGGAGTGAAAAAAGAAACAATAATCAATACAGTAGTGTATAGAAATGTTCCAAGAAGTACAGCACGTAAGCTTCTGTCACAGTTTATAAAATGGAAGCACAATACAAACATCACAGACTGTTAAAAAGATGAAATGAGACAACATTTGAAAATGTCTTGCAAATGTAAGATACTCTAAGAGCAAAGAGAGATTATGATCATTAACCAAGGAAAGCTGAAACAACAGGGTCCTGACTTTACAGTTGACTAAAAAGCTCATATAATGAGAGCTGACATTTACTTAAGGCTGAAGTTATAAACAAGGACAGAAAATCTTGGCCTATTCTTGAGGAACAAGGATCATTCCTGAGGTTAATCAAAATTGTAATATAAAGTGTTTGTAGATAGGCTTGTGTCTATGTCTATTTCTATCTATCTACCTACCTATACACACCTATATATGCAGTTGTTAGCAGACCTTGTGCCCAGCAGACAATGAGAAAGTAGCAAATGGAACTAGTGAACCCATTTCTCATTCTGGCACTCTAACATTATGGAGTAATAGACTAAACTTTAGAGATCTGCCCTAAACTCAAGATGCCACTTAACTCTCTATTAACAGTTTATTGGCTGAACTGTGATATATAACTGTTCTTTTAATCTGTATTTATTTTTCCAAGCTCAACCTACTGTTCTGTTGCCCTTCAATAGCAATCTGATTTTTCCTCCTCTGTCTGATTTGAATTTGATTTATTGCTGGGCTTCCCAGTTATATCTTCATAGCTCAGATTCCTAGGCCTTTCTTGATCTGTCTCCCTCATCCATCAAGGAGGATCTTTAGTCATACCAGGTTAATGGTATGAATAATTAACCAACAGTTTTAGTTTGGTTTATTCTGTCACTCTGTAGTTTGCAGCTACTTGAAAGGGTAAATTATAAATGTTGGTTTTTATATATGAGTATTAAAACTGAGAAAATGCTACACTATTTGCTCATTCATATATTTCTGTATATTAAGTATTGATCAAAATTTTAGGCATGTGAAGATGAAAACACTGTAGTCCATTCTTTAAGAGTTCCAAGTGCAATACGGGAAATTGACACACAATGGTATGTACACCAAATGAGAGAAATACTCTAATAAAAATGTGAAAAAGAAATTTGTTAGTATTTGACAAGTGTTACTTAATTCTGCCCAGTAGGAATGGAGTTGGGAAAGACTTCATAAAAGTGACACTGAGATACATCTTAAAATTTGAGTAGTAGGAGAAGGCAATGGCACCCCACTCCAGTACTCTTGACTGGAAAATCCCACGGACGGAGGAGCCTGGTAGGCTGCAGTCCATGGAGTTGCTAAGAGTCAGACACGACTGAGTGACTTCACTTTCACTTTTTACTTTCACGCATTGGAGAAGGAAATGGCAACCCACTCTAGTGTTCTTGCCTGGATAATCCCAGGGACAGGGGAGCCTGGTGGGCTGCCATCTATGGGGTCACACAGAGTCGGACATGACTGAAGCAACTTAGCAGCAGCAGTAGGCACAAGGGACTTCGAGGTGGCAGCCACTGCATGAGTGCCTGGCCAATGTTGTGACCTAAGTAGGAGAGTAAATGGAACTGTGGAAAAAAATGGGGTCAGATGGTGAAGAGACTGGCCTTTATCTTTGAGGCAACAGGCAAATATATTATCTTTAAGCATCAAACCTAACATTTATATTAATTTACAAAGATAATTTTCTTAACAAAATAAGCTAAGAGTCTGACAAACTGTTTTAATTCTTGGTATGCCAATTATAGGATTTCTACTCTCCGTTGCCCCAAATCTTCACTCTGATAATTATACATAGGAATGACGATTGCATTAAATTCACAAAAGCCACTGTGTATAGACTCCAATGAAAAAGGCAAAGATAATTATGGATCCCATAGTTCATTCTGTCTTTGTACATCTTCGCAAGTGAATTAGGCAATGCCCACTTCAAGTATGGGGCCTTCGGACCATCAGTTCAGTTCAGTTCAGTCGCTCAGTTGTGTCTGACTCTTTGCGACCCCATGAATCACAGCACGCCAGGCCTCCCTGTCCATCACCAACTCCCGGAGTTCACTCAAACTCATGTCCATCGAGTCGGTGATGCCATCCAGCCATCTCATTCTCTGTCTTCCCCATCTCCTCCCACCTCCAATCCCTCCCAGCATCAGATTCTTTTCCAGTGAGTCAACTCGTCGCATGAGGTGGCCAAAGTATTGGAGTTTCAGCTTTAGCATCAGTCCCTCCAATGAATATAGATACATGGAAAATTTTGTAGAGAGAGAAGTAAAACTATCTGCTGGGATTATCGACAAATATTTCTACTTTCGTCAACTTAAAAAGTCTATGAAAATAAAGTAGGTATTATTATTTCTTTGTAGGGCCAGAACACTAAAGAGAATTTGCCCATTTGATTATGTCTATGACTCCTATATTACCTGATGGGGTGATTTTCCTTCCACAATTAACTGTGTAACTCTTTGATTCTCAGATGATATCTTCAACTGGTACAACCCCAATTCACCCATTCATGTACCTGCACAACATACAGGCTTCCTCACCACAAGAGAAACAGAGCATACGATAGCCACTGAGGCAATGCCCCTTACTCTGATGCCAGAGTCATCTGTTCAACATTTAGATCTGTAACAAAAGCTATGGGCTTCCCTGGTGGCTCAGTGGTAAGGAATCTGCCTTCCAATGCAAGAGATGCAGGTTTAAATCCTGGGTCAGGAAAATACCTGGAGACAGAAATGGCAATCCGCTTCAGAATTCTTGCCTGGGAAATCCCAGGGACAGAGGATCCTGGCAGGCTACAGTCCATGGGGTCACAAAAGAGTCTGATACAACTTAGCGACTAAACAACAACTACCGAAGCTATGCCAATCAGAATTCCTCCTTAGGCAATCTCAAATTTCAGCTAGAGCTCCTGATTAGAAGAACTGAGAAAAGCTCTGTCCTCAGCCTGTGTACTTCCCGAGTGCCCTTGCCACACTCCACCTCTATAAGGAATGATGATCAACAGAAAGGAGAGAAGAAAGACAGAGAAAATTCTAGCATTGTTCCCATCACCCTTGAAGCTAGCATTGCTCCTGCCTTTTAAGAGATTTGAAGTTTGTGATCAGAGCCCTGATGATGAAATATCAGAATCTGTGACCCTGCATGTGTAAATGATCTAGGCACAGGAAAATGATCCCTAGTACCGCCAAATTCCTCAAATTAACTTTTGCTTGAAATAGCCATGTATTTGAGAAGAAAAATAAACTTTTTTGGATTATTCTCCCTAAAGGCCTATATGCTCTGGAATTTGTCAAAAGAATGCCCTATTGATTTAAATTTTTTTAGTATATAGTATCATGTTCTCTGTGACACCTAATATCACCTGAAGTGAACAGTTCTTATATTCATCTAATCTAAGATTCACTTATTTATCTCTATTACATAAAAATGTTACTCCTCCTCTCTCAGTTCAGTCACTCAGTCGTGTCCGACTCTTTGCGACCCCATGAATCACAGCACGCCAGGCCTCCCTGTCCATCACCAACTCCCGGAGTTCACTCACACTCATGTCCATCGAGTCGGTGATGCCATCCAACCATCTCATTCTCTGTCGTCCCCTTCTCCTCCCACCCCCAATCCCTCCCAGCATCAGACTCTTTTCCATTGAGTCAACTCGTCGCATGAGGTGGCCAAAGTATTGGAGTTTCAGCCCCAGCATCAGTCCTTCTAGTGAATGGTTGGATCTTTCAAGAGTCTTCTCCAGCACCACAATTCAAAAGCATCAATTCTTCGGCGATCAGCTTTCTTCACAGTCCAACTCTCACATCCATACATGACCACAGGTAAAACCATAGCCTTGACTAGATGGATCATGGTTGGCAAAGTCATGTCTCTTCTTTTCAATATGCCGTCTAGATTGGTCATAACTTTCCTTCCAAGGAGTAAGCGTCTTTTAATTTCATGGCTGCAATCAGCATCTGCAGTGATTTCGGAGACCAAAAAAATAAAGTCTGACACTGTTTCCACTGTTTCCCCATCTATTTCGTATGAAGTGATGGGACCAGATGCCATGATCTTCGTTTTCTGAATGTTGAGCTTTAAGCCAAACTTTTCACTCTCCTCTTTCACTTTCATCAAGAGGCCTTTGAGTTCCTCTTCACTTTCTGCCATAAGGGTGGTGTCATCTGCATATCTGATGTTATTGACATTTCTCCCGGCAATCTTGATTCCAGCCTGTGCGTTCCTCATCATGTACTCTGCATAGAAGTTAAATAAGCAGGGTGACAATATACAACCTTGACATACTCCTTTTCCTATTTGGAACCAGTCTGTTGTTCCATGTCCAGTTCTAACTGTTGCTTCCTGACCTGCATACAGGCTTCTCAAGAGGCAGGTCAGGTGGTCTGTGATTCCCATCTCTTTCAGAATTTTCCACAGTTTATTGTGATCCACACAGTCAAAGGCTTTGGCATAGTCAATGAAGCAGAAATAGATGCTTTTCTGGAACTCTCTTGCTTTCTCCATGATCCAGCAGATGTTGGCAATTTGATCTCTGGTGCCTCTGCCTTTTCTAAAACCTGCTTGAACATCTGGAAGTTCATGGTTCACATGTTGTTAAAGCCTGGCTTGGAGAATTTTGAGCATGACTTTACTAGCATGTGAGATGAGTGCAATTGTGTAGTAGTTTGAACATTCTTTGGCTTTGCTTTTCTTTGGGATTGGAATGAAGACTGACCTTTTCCAGTCCTCTGGCCACTGCTGAGTTTTCTAAATTTGCTGGCATATTAAGTGCAGCACTTTCCCAGCATCATCTTTCAGGATTTGAAATAGCTCAATTGGAATTCCATCACTTCCACTAGCTTTGTTCATAGTGATGCTCTCTAAGGCCCACTTGACTTCACATTCCAAGATGTCTGGTTCCAGGTGAGTGATCACGCCATCGTGATTATCTTCGTCGTGAAGATCTTTTGTGTACAGTTCTTCTGTGTATTCTTGCCACCTCTTCTTAATATCTTCTGCTTAGCAAATTCTAATCAACAGCATTGGAGTGAAAATGCATTATTCATGGGAAATAGAGAAGGGCTCTTTGTCAAAAAAAATAATCACTGCACATTCCATTTACACCTAAGGAAAGTATCTTTGTACGTTTATCCTTTTATAAATATCATATGTGATATATAATTCTGAAGCAAATATTTGTACCATTTTAAAAAGGCTGTATATAATAAGCAGAGTATAAAATAATAGTCTAATTGAATCTCAAGCAATTTTGGCCAAAATTAGATATATTACTCAGAAAATATTTTAAAATTTTAATCAATAAATTGAAAGTCCTAAAGTCACCAAGATAATTAATCAAATCAGAACTGTCTATTTATCAGAAACACTAAAAGATTGCTTATGATAAGAGGACAAAAACACATTTATTGAATTTTCCGTAAGCTGTTTCCTATAATAGTGTCTTACTGAACATTTGTGGTAACAATCTCAAATTTTCTTAGAACATTTTATGTGAGTACCCTACCTCTAGTGATAGCTTGATGTGACAGAATGAATTCAATTTAATTTTTCTAGAAAAGCAATGGAGTTTCCTTTACTCTCTTCCTACTCGAAGAACTGCCAAGTTTCTATAAACACAATTCTTTGTCAGGCAAGTCTGAGGTGAGTGCCCTGCTTTTATTAAACTGGAAACAAAAACTCTCCAAGAATGAGAAAGCCTGTAGCCTGCCTGTAAGTTTGAAGAGAAGATCACTGCAGGGAAGTGGGAAGGGAGAGGGGAGCATTGACTTTCTTGGACTCCTCAGGATCCTGAAGTCTTTCTCTCATGCTCACTGTGGACCAGAAGTGGAAATGGACGGTGTCTCTGACCAGACCAATGGAAAGTAAAAACTCTTTATCAAGCTTTTTTCTTTTCTTAATTATTTGATCGGATAATATATACTATAATTAAAATGTACATATCCTAACTATAAAACTTTTTAAAAACCTTAATTTCTCTGAGAAAGTAACATTGGGCTTGTATGTGGTAAACTGTAAGACAGGTCTCTTCTTGAGAGTTCGTGGTGAAGTGCAGGTCCTCAAAAACCTGGAAATAGAACTGCCATATGATCCAGCAATTGCACTCCTGTGCATACACACCGAGGAAACCAGAATTGAAAGAAACACATGTACTCCAATGTTCATTGCAGCACTGTTTATAATAGCCAGGACATGGAAGCAACCTAGATGTCCATCTGCAGATGAATGGATAAGAAAGCTTTGGTACATATACACAATGGAGTATTTTTCAGCCATCAAAAAGAATGCATTTGAGTCAGTTCTAATGAGGTGGATGAAATTGGAGCCTATTATACAGAGTGAAGTCAGCCTGAAAGAAAAACATCAATACAGCATACTAACGCATATATATGGAATTTAGAAGGATGGTAACCTTAACCCTGTATACGAGACAGCAAAGGAGACATAGGTGTATAGAACAGTCTTTGGGACTCTGTGGGAGAGGGTGAAGGTGGGATGATTTGGGAGAATGGCATTGTAGCATGTATATTATCATATGTGAAATGAATCACCAGTCCAGGTTTGACGCATGATACAGGATGCTTGGGGCTGGTGCACGGGGATGACCTGGAGGGAGGATATGGGGAAGAGGGAGGTGGGAGGGGGGTTCAAGAGGGGAAACACATGTACACCTGGGGCAGATTCATGTCAATGTATGGCAAAACCAACCAATATATTAATGTAAAGTAATTTGCCTCCAATAAAAAAAAGAAACAAAAAAATAAATAAAACCTTCTGGATACTCTGTGCACTGGGTTTATCTGGCATGTTTTGGAGCACACATTTTGTTACATCTTAAAATATGAATGTTTAGGTATTCATGGACTAACAAAACAAATTTCATTGTATATACTTTCATATTAAAGAGAAAAATGTTATTAAATACACAGGAATATGTTAAGGAAAAAAGAGGTGGTCAACAGAATGATGTAATGAAAAGGTCCATATAAATTCCAGAAGCATCAAAATACAGAATGCTCTCTTTAAAATTGGAAATGACGGTTATAGCTATGGAAAAACAAATGATACCGTGGGCAGTCATTCCTTTAGGATATTGTTCAATGAAATCAAGGCAGACAAGATAGTATGATGGCCTTCACAATGTAACTATTATGAAAATAAACTGTTTAGTCATAACTGAGCATGAGATATTCTTGTTACTCCAACAATGTACCCTACCACATGAATTTTTGAGAATTAGATTAAAATTAATTACTGCACCTGGGGAAAAAATTTAATATTCCCTCAGAGGAGGCAAAAGTCAGAAAGGGGATATCATTTTCCACTGATAGACAAGAGGAAGACATACTGAAGTGATAGGTGGCTGATCCTTTATTTGGGTTAATTAGAAATACCACTTGCCAGTTTTGTATCAGTGAACCACATCTTACAAAAATGTAAAAATCTTCAGTAACACAGAGAAACGTTATGGGGCGATTATTCAATTACAAAAGGAATCTTATATAAAATAATTCACCACAGAGTTACTTTATAGTACTTCCCTTGTGCATATAAATCTTTCATTGAACATTAGCTGCTTAAAAGAGACTGGGGGACAGACTCTCTTAAAACTGACATGTTAAGTCACTACCAATGAAAGATCAATCAAAAATGAATGGAACACTTCTCTGAAATGATGATGATTCAATTTACCCACAAGTCTGTATGAAAACGCTAAGTTGGTAGAGTAAGGTATGATTGGAATGCTAAGTGTGTTAACATTAGACCATAAAATACTGGCATCCTATTTTTATAATCATATTCAAGCACGAGTTATTTTTCATGAAAAGTCTGCATATAATTAGGAATACTCAGTTGTTTAGCTAAAATTCAAAATAAAATTTATGGATGAACATCTCTTTATATTCAAATTTAAAATGATGTGGGTCTTTTTATAGTTTCTGCTTTAATGAACATCAGTCATGTGGTACATACTCTTATTCTGAAACCTCTTTCAATATTCTACACCATTAAGTCCTTTGATAGGTTTACTTCTGAGAAATTGGCATTTACTTTGCAAATACAGAAGTTCATGTTAACATAGGATACTCACTGCATTTTTCTATGCTGGTAAACTGCAATCATTAGGAATGACTCAGAAAGCTTTGTGATAATAGTACTTGTCAGAGGAAAAGTAGTATTTTTCTATAAAATGAATAAGACCTATTTCCGAAACCTTCAGGAGGAACTTGATAGGCATAATGGTTGATGCTTTGTTTTGTAAATTATTCTTATGTCCTTTGTCTTAAGAAATATCATATCTGAATTTCTTTACTTGAAAAAGTAATTTTTTCACTCTTACTTTCTTCTTGATGGTTACTGATAAATTCATGTGGCATAGTGTCCATTACATGGTCAATGTTTAGAGGCTGGCAATCATTTTCTTCTGTTATGGCCATGAAGTTGGATAGATTTGTTGAAGTATTAAGTAATTTAAAGTCAATAATTTCTTAGACACAGTTTCATTTAAGTTGAAAAATTTAGTATGCATATTTTGTTCTTAGATGAGAGATGGAAATTGTCTAAAATATTGTCTATACTATACAGTAGCAGACTTACTGAATATAAGCAAGATCAAAGAATATAAGCAAAATCAAATAATCATTGGCATTCAAAATGCATTTCAGAAATCTCATTTTTACAGCATTCTGTGTGTGTGTGTGTTTGTGTGTGTAGCTCAACTTACAGCTCAACTTACAGCAGCAAGCATATAGAAACCACTTACACATATACCAGGCGATGTACTAATCTTTACATGTGTTACTTCATTAAATGCCCATACTAACTCTACAGAGCTAGGTATTATCACGGTATCATTTTTACTGATTAGGAAAATGAGGGCTATTTGTTAAAGATTTTAGCAGAAGTACATGGTAGAGCTGGATTGTACCAAAATAATAACATGATAATCATATGATTAATAACAAAAAAGGAAAAAAAAGATGATGGTGGTGATGATAACTTTGTTTTTGCAAATTTTATGATACAGAAACATGTAGCCACTTTTGGTCTCTGTCTTCTCATTGGTTTAAGGAGAAGAATTTGACTCCCTAACTATCAAAGTCCCTCCACTACATAAAGTTTCAAAATCCAGAAATGTGAAGAGTTTCACATATCTAGTTTCTCAGTTGACCACAAACAAAACTGTACTCTTGGTGCTGTAGCAAAAGAGCAAGCTACATGATTCATGTTGGTGTCCAACAAACTAAACCAGAACTACACCAGGAGGTGAAAATTTCCAAGGACTCACTGCACTGAGTGACAACATTCTTTCCTGGACCTTTTTTTCTTCCTCCCTTTTCTCTCTTTTGGCCCTTTTCCAAAGTAAGAACAAGCAGATTCGCTTACAGTTTCTCTATTCCATTTTTAAAGCATTTAAAAAAATGTTTCAACTGACTTCTAAACTTTCAGAAATCAATGGCCCATAGGAGTTGTGCTAACCTTCATCTCCATCTTCTTTGAGTTTCAAGCCTGACCTAGCAGTAGGCCTAGAGCATATAATACTTAAAAAGGAAGTGTGATTTCTGCTTAGCTAGCAGGTTTTATATATATATATATATATATATACATATCTATATATATTATTCTGGACTGAGAAACTGCAATAAGACACTTAATATTAAGAATAGTAAGTTATTTTTAAAATAGTGTATGTTTTTTCTCATTGTTGCCACTCAGCCTGTCTTGAGCTTTTTAAAAACAAGTTTATACAATTTTTAAAAGTTAGTTTCCATATAGTTATTACAAAACATTGACTATATTCCTTGTGCTGTACAATGCACCCTTAAGTCTATCTTACACTCAATACTTTAAAGCTCCCACTCTCCCATTCCTATATGGCCCCTTCCCCTTTTTGTCCGCTGGTAATCACTAGTTTATTCTCTGTATCTCTGGGTCTTTAGTTAGCAATTTTTAAAGCAAACATGCAAAGCTGCATTTTCCCCCAACCTATTCTTCCTCTCTAGCAATAAGGATTCTGATTTTGAGAATCTGCACTATTCATATCATACATGTTAGGCCATATAATGATCTAAATGTATTAATACTGGTTTGCATTTATTGATTTACCATTTGTATAAGGATATGACATATTAAATAAATATTAATATGAGAATATCCCTCTTCAGCTTAAAAATCACAATTCTTAAGGTCTTTTTGGTTTCAAAAATAAGATATCAGACCACAACAGCTGTCAAGAGTTATTACTTTCATTCATCCTGGTGCAATAAATTTGTACTGAGTAGAACTGAATGCCATTAGTTTAAATAATTATAACACTACTCTGTATTTGCCTTTACACGCTTTAATCATGATGTCTATTTTCCCAGAAGCTCTAATTTATGTCTAGCAAGTTTTATTTCAGGCAGTAGAACTCTGCTGATCTGCATGTCTTTCTTAAGTGGGCAACAAGTACATCATTTGTCATCTTAAATCAAGACATAGATACAAATGTTTTTACTCAGAGTGAAAAAGAAGTTTTATGGTGCTTTATATGAGTTTTTCAGTGAAAATATGGTTTGTACATTCCCCATGAAGCAGTAAAACCAAAGTCAACAGATTCCATTTGCTGATGACAACCAGAAGTGTATCTGCAGATGGAAAAACCCAAACAGTCAAACCTGACTTTCTTACCTCTGGGAAGGAAGGTCATATTTGAATCAGATGTGTAACTCAGCAACAAAGTACTCTTTAGCATCAACAGTAATGTGTGTCACTTTCAGAATTCGGTATCAAATTTAACACCTGAATTGTTTTGTTTCTAGGATACTGACATTAAGAACTTCCCTACCTGAGAAAGGAAATAGTCTTCCTAAATAAGTAACTATTCAGGTAGCATGTGTTCTGTTTCAAGAAAATAATAGCTATGAAAATATAGACCTAGACAGTAAATTTTAGAGAGCTAATTTTCACTCCATAAAATAATTCCCTATATACTTTTCTTGGATTAAAAATGACTAGAATATATGCAATACAACAAATTCCATGCACTATATATATGTATACAAAGTTCTAGTACAAATAAAGGATTGAAGCAGAGTATGTTTCAATAACCACTTACTTTAGCAAGATAGTAAATGAAACATAGTCATGTATGGATGTGAGAGTTGGACCATAAAGAAAGCTGAGAGCCGAAGAATTGACGCTTTCAAACTGTGGTGTTGGAGAAGACTCTTGAGAGTCACTCGGACTGTAAGGAGATCAAACCAGTCAATCCTATACGAAATCAACTCTGAATATTCATTGGAAGAATATTCACTGATGCTGAAACTGAAGCTCCAAGACTTCGGCCACCTGATGCGAGGAGCTGACTCACTGGAAAAGACCATGGTGCTGGGACAGATTGAGGGCAAAAGGAGAAGGCGGTGACAAGGATGAGATGGTTGGATGGCATCACTGACTCAATGGACATGAGTTTGAGGAAACTCAGGAAGAAATGAAGGACAAGGAAGCCTGGCATGCTACAGTTCATGGGGTTGCAGAGTCAGACATGACTTAGCGACTGAACAACAACAACGAAATGAAACATAAAATTTTCATCACAAAAAGTTTTCCTATTAAATTATCAATCAGGATCTATTATATAATACATGGACATTTTTCCCTCAGTCTGCTTGAAGTTTAAAATTCTGCAAACTATAATATGGCATATCAGAGCAAGATGTGTTAGTTAAGCCCTAGTGTGACATTTTATTTTAATTAGCCTGTAGTTAAACTCGATCTAGTCACATGTGTAGTATGTCCTTTACAAGGACAGACATTTAAAAATCTGAGGTTTCAACATTGTCATCAACCACTTTCCTTGAGATGGCAATGTCTGGTGAATCCTTGTAACTCAGTCTGATATACAAGGTTTCTTTTTAACAAAGTTAACAACAGGAAATGGATATTAAAGAAAACAACAGCACTGTTGAACAGCTTATTCAGTTCAGTCTCATTACATTTTTAACAGAAAATCTGGAGATATGTATCCTTTGTAACATGTATACCTTATTGTCAATTAGTATTTATTGACAATCCCTATGCCCAAAGCACATCACAAAATGACAGTGTACTTATATTAAGACACACAGACTCTAGAGGAAGTTTTCAGTTGAGCATTAAGATAAGCAAGAGAAAAAATGGATAGATACTGCAGACATTTGATTAAGTTTCTATATTTCTTCAACAATATGGATTAGATTTATTTGAAACCCTCCAAATGTGGATAATCCTGAAAAAAAGAGGCCACAGTCATACTCAGTGAGTGAAAAAAAAGAGCTGAGATAAGGAAGGAAGAAGTGATTCTGATGCTTGAGGAAAGTGGCTTTTTGTTTAAGGGCTCTATGTTATGAAGATATAATATTTTATGCAATGTATCAAAAAAATGAAAAGTTATTAAATTCACTAATACTTCTAGTGAGAGTGTGTACTTCTCTGGTAAGAATTCTGAAACGATGTATCAAGAAACTTTGGAGAAATTATTTCCTTTTACCAGTAATTTTCCTTTTAGCAATCTGTCCTGTTGAAATAAGTCAGAAAATGTGTGGCTAAAGATACCTGTATCATTATTTATGATAATGAAACTTGGAAAAACCCAAATTTCCAGCAATATCTATGAAGTTATGGGACATTCACAAGGATGTCATACAGCCATTAAAGGGGTATTTTCTGAGAATATTTAATAGGAGCAGAATGTTTCTACAATATTTAGTATAAGAACACAATTCTTTTCTGTATTTCCTCCAAAGGTCTATCTGTAATTAACCTATGAAACTAACCTATAAAGTTATTTTTAAAGCAAAAAAAATCAAAATTTATATAAAGTACTTCTCATATCTAGATGAGTAATTAATGATAATTTTCAGTAAATTCTAAGTTATAAAGTATAATGTGTCTCACTAGGACAAGGATGGAATGAATTTCTACTCTTTGAAAGTCTGATAATGATTAATGTAACATCCTCTGTACTAGAAGTTTTTGAAAATGGACTCCTGGCCATAAGAAGACCACATCTCTGATTGACATCCTTAGGGCTCAAGTTCAGCAAGACAATGGTATATGTCCTTTGATTCCTTTGACTATAGCTGCCTGAAAAGAGTAAGTCAGGCTCACCCCCTGGATTGACCTTCAGAACTGTACAGTGTGATTTCTGGGCCTTTTGCTCAAGAAGGTTCTGTCCACATATTTGCTGATGCCTGAAAGTTATTTAAAAGCGACAGTCTTTTTTTTTCACATTTAGAAATAAGATACAGATGCCACTTATAATCGCTAGCTGTAACCCCATACTGATTGAAATTAAAAACCACCCAATTTACATGTTTTATATGAGTTTAGTTACTATTATATTGTTTTTTTCCCAAGTATTTTGAAATTTTTGGTGCCTTTTGCTTTCTGTACTGAAACAGTTTAAATGATCACTATGAGAATCTTTTCAGTTTTGAGAAGATGAAAGAATTAGAAGAAAAGGAAGACGCGAGGGATGTGGAAAGTGAAAGGCAGGCATGGCTAGTAAACAGCAGAGAAAGCAGAACTTGGAGATGAAGACGAATCTATGCATTTTGTGCTTTTGTCTAAGTCATTATGAATGTGTTTTATATATTCACACACAAACTGGAGATCTGTTGGCTAGATATGTGTTTAAATTAGCCAAGATGTTCATGTTAGGTCATCAGACATGTATTAACTCAGCTTTGTGCAATTTCTAATGATTGCTCTTGTAATTAATGCACATAGCAGTTTTATTCACCACTGAGGTTAACCCTCAATTTAGGACAAGGTTGAATCAGATCCCTGAGCTCTTGGTCAATTAAACTTTGTTGGAGATTTTTACCTTCTCATGAAAGTTGGCATAACTTACAGGTTCCCTTTCACTGATCCTGGCCACCCTCCTTACTACCCCCTGCCGCCATGACTCTTCACTCAGTTCCCTTCCTTAGGATTTGATAATGCATTTTGAGCCTATAGAAAGTAATAGCTTTTTCAAACCTGGAAAAGGCAAAAATCAAACCCCAAAGGAGGTGAAAAATTAAAGTACACCTTGTAGAGAACAAATATATTTTAGGCATCTCAAGTCCTTCCTTTTCTTGGTCCTTAACATTGTTTCCTATTTTCACTTATCCTTTGTGATTAGCTGTTCATCTACCTCAATACTATAAAAGCTAAAACACTAAAAGGTAGCTATTTCAAATCAACTGTTGCTCAAAAATTCATGGATTAAGGTTAAACTTCTCAAACTAGTAAATGATTTATCACATGGAGAACTGGAGTCAGAAAATAAAACAAAAGCTGACTAGAAGAATATAAGTCCCAGGTTGATGTCTATGGTTTACTTGGAATTTAAAGTGAGCTCATGTTCCTTTAGAAAGTGACAATAAAGGAATTAATTAGAGTATCTTTCTGGAGTATTTTGATAACAGACATGCCAATTTTTCCTCAAACAAATATACAGACACACCTTCTAATTTGCATAAAAATTTTCACATTTTCGATGTGATTTGATTAGTTTTTGTAATTTTTGTTCAAAAAAAGTGATTTTTGAAAAAATAGAGCTTTATGAATTATTTATTATATTTTGTAGAACATTTTAGTAGAAAGCAGGGAACAATATGATATATTCAAAATTTAGGGAAAATATAAGGAAACTCAATGAGCAGCCATCTTTCATAAAATTGTTTGAATTATGTTATCAGAGATACAATTAATATCACTTTGGCAATGTTCATTACAGATAACTAGTACAATAAACCACTCCTTCTTGGTACAAGATATTTGTAGTTTTGCATAACTCCTTAGAAATACATCTTCCTACGGGTTACTGAAAGGTCTATATGAACATTGTCACATATGAGAATTTATATTTCAAAATTTCTTTTCAAAGTAGCAATAATATACCTAATCTAATAATATACCAAATCTAATATACCTCAATATACCACAGCATGCATAAAGAGCATGATACAATTTTAACATTTTGTTTTATATACAGCATTGCCTTAATGTTGCTTGTGGTCTCCCACCTCAAAATCATGACAATTACAAAACTACTTGCATATAAGATGGATTTAATCCAAAGATTGGGCTTATCAGCAAAGAAACATATTAATGCTTTGACTTGTATAAAAATTACATATGTTCATGCCTGAAAGTTGGTGAATATTTCCAATGTTGGAAATTTGTTTACTACAATTATTTTATAGTCTCTAAAACCATCACCTTACCTTTTTGCACTACAACTTTGTATATACTATTAGTAAGATGATCACATCTGTAATCTTCATTTTGAAGACAGATTTACAATTTTGATCTAAATTCTCACCCCAGTAACAATAACAACATTGATAACATAAGGAATGGGCAATCAAGTTTTATAGTTGTATTCATTAAATGCATTTCTACTTTCAAACGGTTAATGTAACAAAATATTCCTTAAAAAACATGAATATATGGCTAAAATTACATTTTTATAACCTTTCATAATAAACCACTAAAAGCAAATAATTTTCTGCTAAAGTTTATGATATATACACACACGCATACTATATTTCAAATAAAAAATATAATTGAATGTGCTGTATGTATTTATAAACAAGAGGGAAATTTCCCATAATTTGATACAACTGAGTATAGATAAGTCAGACTAAGAAACTCTAGACTTAACTGTAAGATAAATACGTTAAAATTCAGATTTGTGGACAACTAGATATTTTCACCAGAACATATTCTGTCCATATTCTTCTGTTTCAGCCCTTTAATCAAAAGCCATTTGCTCACATTTTATAAATACATTATCCATAACTGTAATAGTGTCATTCATTTTAATGAATCTCTACCCTTTTCCCCAATTTTCAAAAACTGTAATGTATTACTGGGTATTATAAGTCAAATAGTTCCACATTACTTGTTTTAAAACCAATTCAAGCCTTATAAAATGACAAGATAATATCAGCAAAATGCTCAGCCCATCTAATTTCTCAACAACCACCTAATTTCTCAAAAACCATCTAAATAACACATGAGATTTGACATCCATATGTCCAATTTAATCCTAATGCAGGCATGGCGGGATGCAATATGCAATGTTTGCTGGTATTTTCTAATTTTGCTCCCTTTAAATAAACATGGGCTTAGCTCAGAGGATTACACCAGGCTACAATCTAGGCTTAGTAATGGTCAGAATGTAACAAGAAAAGTGTACTAACAAGAATTAAGGAATTACTCACCCAGCTGGGTCTCCTGAATTGTCAGTTTACTTTCCATAGGATACAACAGCTTGGGTGGTTTATCTGTCAGAGGGGCTGAAAAACAATAACAGTACAGATTTAGAGTTATGCTGCATAAACTGAAGGAGAGAACACAGTTTATTTTCATAAACATTTCTCATTCTCTGAGTAGTGTGTCAAAGCATTTTACCAGGTAGTGACTTACATATTGCAGGTAGTACAGGCAAGCTGAAAAGCTATTCGATTATACATGAGTCAAATATAACACTACCAAATTGACGGTCACATGAGACTGCTGAAGTACAGAATCAAGATTGCTCAGACCTTATGAATATATGATTGCACTTTACCAAATATTTTAATTGCTACCATGTTTTCCTTTTTCAGTTCAGTTCAGTTCAGTCACTCAGTGGTGTCCGACTCTTCGCGACCCCATGAATCACAGCACGCCAGGCCTCCCTGTCCATCACCAACTCCCGGAGTTCACCCAAACTCATGTCCATAGAGTCGGTGATGCCATCCAGCCACCTCATTCTCTGTCATCCCCTTCTCCTCCCGCCCCCAACCTTCCCCAGCATCAGAGTCTTTTCCAGTGAATCAACTTGTCGCATGAGGTGGCCAAAGTATTGCAGTTCAGCTTTAGCATCAGTCCTTCCAATGAACACCCAGGATTGATCTCCTCTAGAATGGACTGGTTGGATCTCCTTACAGTCCAAGGGACTCTCAAGAATCTTCTCCAACACCATAGTTCAAAAGCATCAATTCTTTGGTGCTCAGCTTTCTTTATAGTCCAACTCTCACATCCATACATGACCAGTGGAAAAACCATAGCCTTGACTAGACGGACTTTTGTTGGCAAAGTAATGTCTCTGCTTTTTAATATGCTGTCTAGGTTGGTCATAACTTTCCTTCCAAGGAGCAAGCATCTTTTAATTTAGTAATTAGATTAATATTTCTCACATACATCTCCTATAAATGAAACAGCAATATGGCATTACATTACTACAAGTATAAGCTGCATACTCCAACATGCACATACTCACCAATTTATATTTTAAAATGATATTTCCATTTAGTCAGAACCCTTTATTGCTATTATCTGTGACACTTTATAGTACTTATTGCTAATTTGCATGATATACTGTCTGATTTTTAGCTTCTACACATTACTGCTCTGTGCACTTATCAGTCTATCAGTGATCAGCACACAGATCTAAGAGTGGACTATTAAGCATCTCAAAGATAGTTTTCCCACTGCATACTTCATCCTGAGCTAAACTAGACAATCTGGACTTTAGGCAAATAGTCAGGGATCCTTCATTAAAGACTCCCTGCTCACCCTCTTGGACTAAAAAGCCTGCCAGGTCCCTGTGAAATCTGCCACTGCAACTTCAACTCTGTAGGAAGTACAGAAATGACCAATTAAGGGTTGCTGAAATTGACTGAAAAATTAAATGATTTTGCATTGAGGGCTTTCTTCCTTCCTTGCCAGGAGGACATGCTAGTGTGGTTGATAACTGGAAGGCTGATGTAGACAGCAGTGCCCTGAGTCAACCACATATCTTCCTCACCAGAGGATTCAAGAATTCAATCTGCTTCGGCAGCTCACCACTCTCTCTTTTTCACAGAAAATACAGTCAGTGCAAATGGAAGATGCATCCTTAAGAGTCCTGGTTTGGAAGAACAACCTCACATAGGATCAACAGCTTTTGTTCATAACTAATTGAATGCATTATTCATCTTCATTAATATTTAACACTGGCCTGGGAAGGAATGGGGGAGGAAAGCTGAGGTAATAGGATGAGATAAATTACTTTGAAATTCTTCTCGAAGATTTGACATCACTCTGATTAACCTTAAACACTTGTATTTCTTGCCTAAAGTGATCTTAACAGATTTTTATTCTCCTATCAGTTAAATAAGTTGATTATTCACTGAATGTTGGCAAAGCAGTTCACCACTAATAGGTTAATAAAGTCACAGGTCCTAAGCTGTGGTTATCAAATAATTTCGGTAAACTTTGAAAGCAACTATGGCAGGGTAGCCTGGTGTGCTGCAGCCCATGGGGTTGCAAAGAGTCGGATGCGACTGAACAGAACTGACTGATGGTATCAAAATAACAAGCTTATTCAGTAAATTAACTCAGTTTAGAAAAGTTTGTTATTGTATAGTTACAAGTAGACAATTCAGCAGTTATAATAAGTAGCTGAGAAAAATATTCTCTATTCAACCACATCCCAGACTAATTTATCTGTAGAGAAAGATAATAAAATCCCCATATAGGGCATTTGTTCAGAAATATAAAATGGTTGTATGGTTCTTCATTCCAATTCACCACCCACTGCATGGCATAGTACTGCATCGTTAAGACCTTTTTATATTATCCTCATGGGACAACTCCAAGTTAGCAGAGGAATCATAGAATGCTCAAGCCAGAGAAAATTCTAAGCTTATTAAGTTTTTTGATTTTTAAATTGTGTTCCCTAAAGCCCTATGGTTTCCATAGCATCCCTCTGGGCAGATGAAATGCAGACAGAGATAAGGGGTGGACTGGGAGTTGACTTCATACTTTGTTGTGCCACCTACTCCTCTCTTGACAAAAATATCTCTGCTTTCATTTATCTTACACATCAGTATTTTGTCCAAGATTTTAAACAAAAAATTCCAATCCAACTTAACTGTTGTACTGTATATTGGGCACTGTTATGTGCCAGGCATTGTGACAGGGTCTTTGGAATATCTTTGGTTTCTGCCTTTACCTCTTATAGTAATTAGAAGTTAACGGCGATAGTGGAAAAATTCTGAGCTGGGTCAGTTCTCTTGTTTTAGAGATCAATGATCTGAGGTGCAAAAAGCACAAGCGGTGTGCCAAAGGTGACAGAGCAAAGACTAGCTAGAGTCCTTGCTGGAACTTTGCCTCTCAATTCTTTATCACCTGATCCTTGAAAATTCCATCAAGCAACTAGTACAGCCCTGCTCAGTGTTTTCCCTCAAGGTGTGAGCAATCTGTTAGGAGAGCAGAAACGTGCAAATAAGTGACCTACTACAGCAGAGCACTCATATTGTGCAATCTGTCATCTCGATGTTTTGATATTATGCCATAAGAGGATATCATTTAGGCATGTTTCTTGTATGATTCACTTGTCTTTGATAAAAGTGAACTGAATCTATCAGAGAGCACAACTGACCTCAGATCTGACGTGTGACTGTGAAATGGGAGGACCATTAAAGCTAAGATATATCTTCACAGTCATTTGAGGGTGACCGATTGTGCGGCCACAAAGAAAAGAAATGTGCTGAATTACCCATTATTTGAATGTTCCTGACACTTTATGGTGTTTAATAAATATTAGTTGAATCGAGGTGACAGAACTGGCAAACAAATGCAGGAATGGCATACACACAAACATAAAGCCCTCTTCATTTTCTGCTTGGGCAAAAGTAGGACTGGAAGGAAACTCAAACAAACTAGTTCAATAAAAAAAAAAGATAATAAGCATTAGACCATGACTAGACCAACTGACATTTTATTGTCAAGAAAACAACCTGCCTTTGGGGGCATTTTCTTTCTCTACCTTCTCTCTCTGTCTCACACACACACACACAAAGGTGAAATCATTGAAAAAATAATGCAAGTCTGACAGTAGTGATATGAAGCACGGGTTGATTTTAAACCCTAATCACATTTTTATATGAAAAAAATATATACAACAAGTACACTAGAGATGTTTCTCTGGCTAATTATGCATTGGAATATTTACACGCATCCACCAAAAAATATATCTTCAGGTTTTCATTTTACTTTTCAGAACACCCCATTGACAACATTAAAGATAACATAGTTATTTTAAAATAAAAATTATTTTTATTTTAAAGTTAAAATCTTTATTTTAGAATAAAAAAGCTTTTACAGAGTTATTAATATGTCCTGATTGACAAATCATTCTTCAGAGTAGAAGGGAAATTTTAAAGAACATTTGTGCTGCTTACCAGCTGTTAGTTAGAGAAACATCTAGAAGCTGGTATACACAAAGTTGTATATAGGAATATAATTTCTGTGTTAACATTCCACAAATAATTATGAAGAGATGAAGTTTCTCTCTTTTTTCCCCATGCCATGTACACTTCGGTTATGGAATAACAAAAAAATAGGATCCCATATTCCAAAGCAAAAGTGACAGAAGACCAGGGTAATGAGGCCAGTATTCTCAATTTTTTCTAATAATTTAAAGAGAAGAGAAGTATGAAATATTTTGAATGAGTGGATCTTTGTTTTGACATACCTCTAAAATTTATTTTTAGTCTCGCAAATACTATTGAGAATAATCAATACCTCTTGGATACTTAAAATTGTCCCACCATAAAAATCTGTTCTTTCAAAATCACAGATACTTTTAAAAATGTATTTTAAGTAGTGCCTTCTCTACTCTGTTTCTTAGAAGCATTATGGTGGAGTAAGAAAGATAATACACATAGTTTTCAGGGAGACATGAGTCTAGTAATTCCTGATTCTGCCCGGTTGGCTTGGCAAGTTAGAGAATTTATTTAAGCTCTCTGAGTCTCAGTCTCCTTATATATAAAATGTGATATTTTCCCCTTATGGTTTGGTGTGAGGATTAAAAAGGATAACAGATTAAATGCTTTGATATGCTAGATGGAAAATACATGATGATACCCATCAAAGTTTGGGACAGTAGCATTTAGTATTCTTTGTAGCTGGAGAAGAGAAATATTATTGTCTGTAAAATAACGAAGTAGAGAATTAGCTAATACAAGAGACATTTAGATTCTGACTATAAGAATCACACAAAAAAAGAAAAAGAATCAGGAATATTTCCTGCATTAGTTTCAAGAGCAGGAGAACTGGTCCATCTTCAAAAACAATTTAACAAAGGCATTTTGAAGACTTCTGGATGTGCAAGCCATGTACTGGGAATGTAAAGGACTCAAAGACAAAATTCAGCTTTTAACCCTTACAGAGCTTACAACCTAGATAAACAATTAAAATATAACTCCACGACTCAATTTCAAGTGCCTTTTTGAAGTACCTGCGAATAATAAGTACTACATATAAAAAGACCAATAAGGCATGGAGTTCTACATAAAAATGTATGAAATGAGAACACCTATATGAGGCATTGTGATGAGTGCTATGCTGCCACGCTGCTTAGTCACTTCAGTTGTGTCTAACTCTTTGCCATTCCATGTACTGCAGCCGGCCAGGCTCCTTTGTCCATGGGATTCTCTAGGCAAGAGCACTACACTGGGTTGCCATGCCCTCCTCCAGGGGATCTTCCTGACCCAGGAATCAAACCCCTGTCTCCTACATTGCAGGCAGATTCTTTACCACTGAGCCATCAGGGAAACCCCATGATGTGTGCTATGAAGTGAAAGTGAAAGTCGCTCAGTCGTGTCTGACTCTTTGTGACCCCATGAACTATACAGTCTGTGGAATTCTCCAGGCCAGAATACTGGAGTGGGTAGACTTTTCCTTTTCCAGAGGATCTTCCCGACCTAGGGATCAAACCTAAGTCTCCTGCATTACAAGCAGATTCTTTACCAGCTGAGCCACCAGGGAAGCCCCATGATGAGTGCTATACTCAGAGGTAATTCCTTTATGACCCTATTTACATCTACCAACTAAATATGGTCATGAAACAATACTCACAGATTTATTCAGCTGACAATAAAACATGCTCTGAGGCAAACCCACCAACGGGCTTCATTTTTCAATGGGGTTTTTTCAGCTTGTTTTGTTGTCTGCATGTACTTTTTTATCTTAAAGACTTGACAAACAACTGCCTATTTTCCTAGCCAGTCAAGGGAACGTGAACTACTCATAGAGCTTCAACGACTCAAAATAGGATTTCAGTTCTGCTTTCTTTGGTCTGGAATGTTTGAGCATTATTAGTTCTTAATAGTGGAGCACAGCAGTTGTGAGAAATATAGCAAGTAGACACCACCGTGTGTTCCTTGGGAGAATAAAAATGAAAGGCTCAGAGAGAATATCCATGTATACTGCTGCTGCTGCTAAGTCACTTCAGTCGTGTCCGACTCTGTGCGACCCCACAGACGGCAGCCCACCAGGCTCCCCCGTCCCTGGGATTCTCCAGGCAAGAACACTGGAGTGGGTTGCCATTTCCTTTTCCAATGCATGCAAGTGAAAAGTGAAAGTGAAGTCGCTCAGTCATGTCTGACTCTTCGCGACCCCATGGACCTCAGCCTACCAGGCCCTCCGTCCATGGGATTTTCCAGGCAAGAGTACTGGAGTGGGGTGCCATTGCCTTCTCCGATCCATGTATACTGCTGCTGCTGCTGCTAAGTCACTTCAGTCGTGTCCGACTCTGTGTGACCCCATAGACGGCAGCCCACCAGGCTCCCCCATCCCTGGGATTCTCTAGGCAAGAACACTGGAGTGGGTTGCCATTTCCTTCTCCAATGTGTGAAAGTGAAAAGTGAAAGTGAAGTTGCTCAGTCATGTCTGACTCGTAGCAACCCCATGGACTGCAGCCTACCAGGCTCCTCCGTCCATGGGATTTTCTAGGCAAGAGTACTGGAGTGGCTTGCCATTGCCTTCTCCGCCATGTATACTAGGTGAAGCTAGTTGGGGGTAGAGAGGTTCTTTACTCCTCACTTACCTCCAATACATCAGGATTGGCAAAATGTATCCTTTCTGTTGCAAACAATTATGTTAACTCCCAGGGGTGCCATGGAGCCTCTAAACCCTCAGAGAGCAGGAAGTGACAAAGCAAGGGAGCAGAGAGTGCAGGGAGAGCAGTTTATGAATAAACTAACACCATATACGTGATAACCTTGATCTTGGAGTCATGGCAAAGTGATAAAGAAAATGCTCCCAAGGTGGAACTCTTACTATATCTATCAGAATGCATGTATTCAGGAAAATCAAAAGTTAATTTGACTAGCTTTGATACTTGATATTTTATTCATATAGTTTGATAAGTGTTGCTTATAATGCAAATTAAAAACACGTTCATTCATTCAACAAATATTTTTAATGCATCTCCTCTTTGCCAGAAAGTTCTCTAGTTATCAGGGGATATGACAGTGAACAAGCCAGACACAACTGCTCTCATGGAGCCTGCATTCCAGTGAGGGAGATGGAAAATACACATGTAAATGAATGTATGCATAACCTAATATTGGGTAGTTCTAAGTATGCTTATTTAACTTATATGCAGAGTACATCATGAGGAACGCTGGGCTGGAAGAAGCACAAGCTGGAATCAAGATTGCTGGGAGAAATATCAATAATCTCAGATATGCAGATGACACTACCCTTATGGCCGAAAGTGAAGAGGAACTCAAAAGCCTCTTGATGAAAGTGAAAGAGGAGAGTGAAAAGGTTGGCTTGAAGCTCAACATTCAGAAAACGAAGATCATGGCATCTGATCCCATCACTTCATGGGAAATAGATGGAAAAACAGTGGAAACAGTGTCAGACTTTATTTTTTTGGGCTCCAAAATCACTGCAGATGCTGATTGCAGCCATGAAATTAAAAGACGCTTATTCCTTGGAAGGAAAGTTATGACCAACCTTGATAATGTATTAAAAAGCAGAGACATTACTTTGCCAACAAAGGTCCATCTATCTAGTCAAGGCTATGGTTTTTCCCGTGGTCATGTATGGATGTGAGAGTTGGACTGTGAGGAAAGCTGATCGCCGAAGAATTGATGCTTTTGAACTGTGGTGTTGGAGAAGACTCTTGAGAGTCCCTTGTACCGCAAGGAGATCCAACCAGTCCATTCTGAGGGAGATCAATCCTGGGTGTTCATTGGAAGGACTGATGCTAAAGCTGAAACTGCAATACTTTGGCCACCTCACGCGAGGAGTTGACTCACTGGAAAAGACTCTGATGCTGGGACAGGTTGGGGGAGGGGGGAGAAGGGGACGACCGAGAATGAGATGGCTGGATGGCATCACCGACTCTGTGGACATGAGTTTGAGTGAACCCCGGGAGTTGGTGATGGACAGGGAGGACTGGCGTGCTGTGATTCATGGGGTCGCGGAGAGTCGGACACGACTGAGCTACTGAACTGAACTGAACTGAAGTACTATAAAAAATAAAGTGGCCAAAGGGAAAGAGACTACTGTAGGTGCTATTGTAGAGGAATGTCAGAAAAGCTGGTTTTGAAGATCATTTGAAGCAGATCTGTGTGAAAGGAGGAAACCAGTCATGGAAAGGACCTGGAGGAAAATTATGGCAGGCAGAGGGAAGAGCACATGCAAAGGCCATGAAATGGGCATGCACTTGGCATGTTTGAGGGAAGGCACAGATCATTCTAGTTATCCTGACAAAAGGAAAGAGTGGCAACAAGTTCAGAGACAGCCATATACCCACTCAGGCATGGCCTTATAGAACATGGAAAAGAATGGGGTTCTATTCTAAACGTAATGCGACTGCATTGCAGATTTTTGGAAAGAGTGAATGGTAGCATTTATATGCCTGAAAAATCACTCTGGCACCTTGGTGTTCAAGTCTAGAAGGATGGAGTAGTGTGGAGGCAGAAGGCAGAGTGGAGGCAGGAAAACCAGTGATGAGGGTTTGAAGCAATACAATGACTGGTGATGATACCTTGCTGTTGGTGGTAAAAATGGTAGGGTATTGTTCCTTTAACTATCTATTTGGTAGGTAGAGTTAAAATTTTCTGATGGGTTTGATATGAAATGTAAATGAAAATCTAGGCATTAAGTGGGGGGAGGTACCAAGATATGTACTTGAGCAAACTCATGAAGGGCAGTGTCATTTAATGATATGAAGGGAAGTACAAAAGTGGCAGTTTAAGAAGGTAGTAGGAATCAAGAGACATATTTTATAAATCAATTCAGTCACAGCCTAATATCCAAAGAGGCTAGAGAATTTTCCTATTGATCAATGATTTATATTTTGAAAAAGCAAGCCACTGATTGACAACTCATCTTCTCCTTCTGGTCCCCCAGAGGATTGAGAAAATAACTTAAAAAGTTCCATGTTTCAGGCTGATGCCATATTCATTTATCATGAGATAAACTTTGGCTAATCTCTATTTTCCCTTACTTTAACATCATTCATGAAAAATGATATATCAGCAAATTCATTTTTGACTAATAGAATCAGGACCATGCTGAGCCAAGATACAAAGAACAATTCTCTAGTATTTCCCTGGTTCAATATGTGGCACATTATTTAATCAGAAAATTTAATATCATACATAATTGAGTAAGTGAAGAGGAACTAAAGAGCCTCTTGATGAGGGTGAAAGAGGAGAGTGAAAAAGCTGGCTTAAAACTCAACATTCAAAAAACGAAGATGATGGCATCCAGTCCCATCACCTCATGGCAAATAGAAAAATTGGAAACGGTGACAGATTTTATTTTCTTGGGCTCAAGAATCATTGCAGATGGTGACTTCAGCCACTAAATTAAAAGACACATGCTCCTTACAAGGAAAACTATGACAAACCTAGACAGCATATTAAAAAGCAGAGACATCACCTTGCTGACAAATTTGTATAGTCAAAGCTATGGCTTTTCCAGTAGTCATGTACGAGCGTGAGAGTTGGACCATAAAGAAGGCTGAGAGCCAAAGAATTGATGCTTTCAAATTGTGATGCTGGAGAAGACTCTTGAGAGTCCCTTGGACAACAAGGAAGGACTGATGCTGAAGCTGAAGCTCCAATACTTTGGCCACCTGATATGAAGAACCAACTCATTAGAAAAGACCCTGATGCTGGAAAAGACTGAGGGCAAGAGCAGAAGGGGGCGGCAGAGATTGAGATGGTTAGACAGCATCACTGACTCAATGGACATCAATCTATGAATTTGAGCAAACTCTGGGAGATAGTGAAGGACAGGGAAGCCTGGATCGCTGCAGTCCACGGGCTTGCAAAGAGTCAGACATGACTTAGTAACTGAACAACAACAACAACAAACTGCAAAGTATTAACAAAGATGTTATGGGATTTATATTTCATCACTTTCCATTATCTTGAACCTCCCAGGGAACATAAACAGTGAAAAATTATCTTCGTTCAATAATTATTTTTAAAATAGAATCACTAAAGAACATCATAGGAAAAGTTAACTAACATGGAGCTAATGTTAGGGCTCAGGTTCTCTCTTCATTTGTCACCTTCTACAGTTATCTCTTAAGCCCCAACTTACCAGATTCCATTATTGGCCGCCCCACTTGCTGCACCCAGACTCATAGCTGATTCTAGAACTTCTTCCAGTTACCCACTACAGTACACCATGATTCTGACCTAATGAACTGAGAGTAATATGGAGGGCAAACAAAAGAGAACACAGGTAGGTAGAATAAAGGTGGCTTAATATTTTTATTTTTAAAACAACTGCTGCTGTGAATTTTGCATAAATGTTGTGAGGCTAATTTTTAAGTGAATGCATGACTAATTTCAGCCCTCCTAAATAAATTTGTGTGTAGTCAAAACTAAAGCAAAAAAATGGTGGGAAAAAGTAAACAATACATAATTATCTGTAGAAATTATGATGAACCCAAGGAATAGAATGCTGATTGATATAATAGCTATAATCAAGTAGGTAAGCATGCCAACTACTGTTCTCACTTCTGTTGACAGGCAAGGAAAGAATTAATGGTCACCAATTAGCTTCTAGGGACAATGGTCAATTCCAAAAAATTATGTCCTATAAGTGAAAGTATCTCTTCCCCAGCAATGAGAAAGAAAGCAAAATTATCATAGCATATCATTTTTTTAATTTTTCTATTAGTAGATAAAAGGCCTTTAAGAAATGAAAATAATAAATCCCAGGCTGTCTGGAAATGCTTATTAAGGGAAATTGTGGAACACACAAAAGACATCATGTTACTACTGAAAGTCAAAAATATTTTATTCTCTGCTTATTTATTCACAGTAAGACATCACATTTCCAGAGTATAGTGTAATGTAATGTCCTTCCAAATTATCTCAGGTTGGTTTGTTATATTATACTTCAATGTAGAAGAATTTCTAGAAATTTTTTGTAAGTGGCAAGGAGGAGTTAGCCAGGGCTTAAAAAATGTAGTCCATGTAATATCTCAATTTAGCATTAAAAATTAACAGAGCACACTTTGCTTAATTTTATACACAACCTATTAAATTGACATGTAAGCTGGAACTCTCAGCATAAATTAAAATAAAAAAAAATAAAAATAAATAAATTAATTAAAAAAATTTAAGGCCTTTAAGACACAAGAACACAAATATAAGATTGCAAATAAGCGTATGTGTAGGAAAAATTAACACATGGTATTTTGGGGTGTGCAGTTACATTATTTCATTTGATCATCCATTTCCTGCCATGAAAAAGTCTAGAAGCTTCCCCCCAAACCAATAGCCAGTGAGGACAGATGCCAAGATCTGAACCTATGTCATCTGGTTTTAATGGTCACATGTTCTCCATTTCTGTAGTCTGCTTTCCAACATTGTGATTTCTAATGTTTCTATTAGACACCTTATTGTTTTTCTGAAGAGTCTGATGATGTGGGGCAGACTGGGGGAAACATTTTGATATATTTTGGAAACAGAGAGGGAAAGGTCTGTCTTAGAACTAAACTGTACTTCAAAATCATGAAGCTTTTACTGTAGAATTTAAATAAGCCTAACACTTATTTCTTAATATTAGAAAGGAGGGTTAACGTTTATCATTAACTCTCATAAGTAGAACCCTTTAATGATTACAGAACTTGAGGATGATATACAATTTGAGGCTCTCATTATGACAGTGGACCAAAAAAAAAAAAGGAGGAAGCATTCTAGAAATCCTACTAAAATTGCTACCAAAGAGAAAATGAAAGTTAGTAAGTACATTCTCCAGTACAATCCAAGTTCCACAAATATGAACTAAAATCTTAAAATTTCTGTAATATTTTTAATTAAAATTTTAAATTTAATTAAATTAATTTATAAATAATCAATTTAATTAAAATTTTTATAATATTTGTACAAATATTAGAGACTTCCTTTACAGTGACATTTCATAACCACTCATATCCTATAAAAAAATAACATCACTTTTGCATAAAATGTGGAAACACAAATTTAAAAAAAATTCTACTATTACTGAATTGCATTCTTCTAGATGAATTAAATTTCAGTGGTGATCAGCTTCCTATGGGGCAAAAACTGTAGATTTGTCAAATATTCATGAATATTCAACTTCTGCACTGGCTTTAATTTTCTTGACCTCTGTCAATGATAAAGTTGCATTGGCAGACATCACAGATTCCTCTTATAGTCCAATCCAATTTCTATACAGTTGGAACCCCTCAACTCCAATATAATAGTAACAGAAACGCTGTATACTAAGTTACAGGCTGACTGTGACAGCTAATGACATGATTGTTAAAGAAATATGCCTACAAATAATTAACTTTTCTCCCTCCCTCCCTTTCTTCCTTCTTCTTCCCTTCTTTCTGTTTACCTTCCCTCCCATCTTCCTTTCCTTCCTTTCTACCTTCTCTTCTCCCTCCCTCCCTGCTTTCATATCATATTACCTTCTTTCCCAAGAAATCCATCTGGAAGGCAGACTGAAGGGAAAGCATTTTGTTTTCTCGCTGGTTACAGTGCAAAAACAGAAACCTAAATTTCCATTCATTCATTTATTCGGCTATAACTTACTTTGCCTACATAATCACCATTTTTTCCAATTTAGACTGTTATCATTCATTCAAGTAACACTGTTGGGAATTATCTTTTTCGCAGAGATCATTTTATAAAAAATAGTTATTTATCAAATAATAACCTCCTACCTAAAAGGATTTTAAGCAGCTTCAATGATGTCTAAACACTTACTCAAGAGCTCCTTTGGCAGTTTTCTATTGTTTCATAAAAGAAAAGTCTATCACAAGTCATTAAAAACGTGATTACCACGAAAAACAATCCAAGAAAGAAAAGCATGCCTATGAGCAATAAGATCAGGCACTCTTTAAATAAAACTTGCTATTCAAATCTAATTATGCTGCAAATGCTGTTATATTACTTTTGCTATCAGTATATAGCCAAAAGTTACTTGGCAGCAAATGGGGGTTAGTCATTTTAAGAATTTTCCTTTCAGCAATGCAGGAACAAACTGCAAATTTGTTCTTAGTTGTATTGAACACCACTCATATCCTCAAAAGAAAAGAAAATAAGAACCAAAACAAAAGCCTATTACAAACAACAGCATCCACAAGATGTTGATAATTGCTGTAACAGAGTGATGGGTACATGGAATTTCATTCTGCTACTCTATTTTTGTGTCTATTATGCTTGAAATTATTCAACATAAAAATAGTTTTCTAAAAATATCACTATGTGAAAACTTTAGGGGTTGCTAAATTTTTTGAATGCTATTTATAGCATGAATATGTGCATATATCTACATATGTCCATATAGTGAAGAATAAATTACCAATTTGAGCCAAGTTTATAACAAGAAATGAAATTGAATTGCATCTATGCCAGCTCTAAGCAATACCACAGCTCTATTTGCTCAGCAAAATTTGTTTCTATACGTCTTCACATTTCTTTGTTTATAATAAATATAGCAAAGGCATTTTACTCTAGGAAAAAAGAACTAATACAATTTATCAGTTCAATATTATTGAATTACAAATTACCCTTAATCTTAGTAGCTTAAAATAGTGGCCATTTATTATTTTCTGTGAGTCTACAAGACAGCTGGGAGGAGAGTGGATCTTGGCCCAGACTGGAATGATCTTTGCCCAGCTCACTCATGCATCTGTGGTCCACTCTCAGTCAAACATGTGGTTTTGCTCACCTGGGCTGGGCTTGCTTACATCTCTTGGATGTAAGTCTTCACAAGCTGAGACTTCTATTCAGTAATTGATATGAAATCAATGGAGGTTTGTAAGGAGGGAAGTAATATGGTCCTATGTGAAAATTTTAAGCTCCTTTAGCCTAGAACTAGCCTCGGGCTGCTCTGCATCATGGACACTGAACATTCTGCCATTTCCCCAGTTCACCATTCTCTTAGATTCTTCTGGAATGTGCCTCTAGTGCTCATTCTGTAAGGCAATATTACTCCTTCTTCAATCCTAATGCACCTTCTGTAACTACCACAGATATCAGTTTTTTGGCGAAAATTTCCTGCCTCCAGATGGGGTCCCAAAACACAACTTCCTTATCTCTATCCAGCCTTTAAGAGGCTGGGTTATAACTTTTCCTTCTACACATCTGACTGACTCTTAAAAGTATAAACTCCATGAGAAAAGGGATCATTGCGGTTTAAAAAAAATCTTTTTTAATCTGCATGTCCCTAATGTTTTCAGTGTTTTCTATAGAAGGTCGTGTCTGACTCTCTTGCAACCCCATGGACTGTAGCCCACCAGGCTCTTCTGTCCATGGGATTTCCCAAACAAGAATGCTGGAGTGGGTTGCCATTTCCTTCTCCAGGGAATCTTCCTGCCCCAAGGATTGAACCTGCATCTCTCATATTCCCTACATTGGCGGGTGGATTCTTTACCACTGAGCCACCTGGGAAGCCCCATAACAATGTTTTCAGTTTGTTTTTTTTTTTTTTTCTATATAAGGTAGAATATAGTAGATGTTCAAAAAATTTTTGTAGAATGACTCATCAAGGAAAAATTTAACTGTATTGCATGCATTCCATTTTAAAAGGAAGTAATTGCATACTCATTTTTCCCTAAAGATTTACATTGAAAACTGTTCATTAAAAATACATTTTAGATGGCTAATGAGACAAGCTTCAGTTAGTTTAGGAAACTTACTCATCTAGAAAATACACTACATGACTCCAGAAAATAAGTGTTAATACATTTTGAAAAATAACTACCAGTTATTTGCATAGTTACATGATAAATATGTCATCTTTCTTGAGCAATTTATGACCAGGAGTTAGTACATTCTTCTGTTTTTCATATCTGGGGAATCCATCTTAATTTTATTACTTCTCTTTTTGTCTACTTATAATGTAAAGATGAAGATAATCAATCACTCAATCAATAGTATGTAAGAACTGCCCGTGATTAGCCTAGCATTTGTGTTGTTGCCATAGGGCAAGGCCAGTTAAGTCCAGAACAAGATATTCACAAGTAATTTACACTCTGGTTGAAGATACATGACCAATAACACAACAACAAATGAAAGATCCTATATAATAAAAAGTTGAACTATGTAGTTCTGGCTATGGGTGATATCACAGTTCTAAGTTAAAAGAAGGAAAAGATAGGATATCAACCAGAGAGATTCACAGATGAGGAACATGCAGTAGGTAGAGTAGATAACTGTACCTGAACTAGACTATCCAAAAAGACCAAAACTTTCCCCGTCTGCCATGGTCCCTCTCACACACTTGGCAAATAATTGCTTTTCTGTTGGTATGAGAATGTACCATGAGGTAAGATATGAGATGACACACTGTAAACAAGAATTGCAAACCAAGAAGCCAAGCAAGGAAGACATAACGTATGTTCTTAAAGCATACAATGTTAATAGCTAATAAACCCTTTTATCAGACTCCTTTATTAGACCTCTTTGTCTCTTACATTTGCAGTGGAAAAGTTAAAAGCTTTATTTAGAGCCAGGAAGTCCTAAGTTCCAACTTGGCTTTGCTCCAGTACAAAATTATTTTCTGGAAGTTCTTTCACGTTTGAAACTCAGTCTCCTCATCTATAAAGTAGATATCAAATATACTTTAAAGGAAGTGCTTCATAAGGGTAGGCCTAGCATAGAAGGGTATTAGGTCTAGGACAGAAAATGTGCTTCAAAAATGTTAACTGGGCATTAACACTGATATTAGGGATTTGAAGACCTCCAGAAGTAAGGATAAAATGTAACTGAGAAGAGAGGAGGAAAAGGTCATTCCAAGAAGAAGGAGTAGCATGAATAAAGAAACAGCTGGACTTGATACATCATGTAAGCTGAGAAGTTAATGAGGCAGTGGATGAGAGTCATTTTGAGAAATACGGGCAAATAGGCATCTCCGAAAACATTTTATTGAAAGAATTAACAAATACAGGGAATCATGAAGTAAAGCCCAGATATTCATCATCTCCTAGCATTAGTTTATAAATAAACAATAGATTATCTAAACCTGATTTTCTTCACCGTAAATTGGAATGAGGCTGTGAATTCTGATTCACAAATCTACGTACTCCAAAATGCTCTTGCTTGGATTAAATGTTTCAAAGACAATGGCTGCAACCAATAGCTAATTCCATACTGATTAACCTAGCAGAAAAGCACTGCTAAACACAGAGCACTGACTTCATCAATGACTGTCAGATCATTTAAGATGGAGAAGTGAATGGAAAATACCACACGGTCTGTAAGACCTAAAGGCAAATTATTAGATTGCTCCAGGCACCATCAGAAGAACCATGTAAATGCCACAACTGACCTGAACTCAATAAGGTAAGGCCTGCAAGTGTGACTTTGAAGCCATTTTCAGGCAATGACAATAGTTTGCCACATCGTCAAATAACAACAAAAAACAAGAGAACAGTGTCAGCCAGCAAATATACAACTATGTTAGCCATATTAAAAAATTATGTCTGCTTTGATGCCTATATTCTCAAGTCACTACAATATTAATTTCATGTGTGCCTACTGGTCCCACAATGAGTTCTTAACACTTCAAATTAATATTTGTTGAGCCTGATGAATTGCTATATTGGGCTTCTTTTTCATCTTTGGTTCCTAACATATTATATAGTTGAGAGTCTGTATTCGAGGTGCATTATCCATTATGGTAACTCCTAACCTGAGTCACACTAGCCACATTTCAGGAGCTCAATAACCACATGTGTCATGTGGTTTCCTCACTGGACGGGCAGATCTGGGACATTTCTATTACTGCAGAAAGTTCTTTTAGGCAGTAATGGACTAGAATTACTCTCAACCTTTCTCATGCCATGACCTATCTGGAAATTATTTTTGTGGGGTACCCCAGGGTAAATAATTTCGTGATGAGAAGTGATTAGTCTAGATGCTCCAGCTGCCTCAAAGAGCTCAGAGGAAGTGTCTTAGCAGATCTGAAATTCATTTGGGGTACAGTCAAGTGTCATAGCACATCAGTTAGAAAGCTGTGCCTTAGTTAATGGTATCCAATCCCACGCAATCAGAGAAGTATAGTGTCTTGTCCTCTTGAAAAATACTTACTAATCAGATCTGTATTTCTAATTAAAATGACAGGTGATTGGAATGTCAAAGATATTTGAAAAAGGCTAAAACCCAAGCTGACAGATATTGCTGATGGTGAAGGCTTTTGTGAAATGTTATGACAAACACTGGGATTGAATTTCATGGTTCCTGCAATCTCAAAGAACTAGCAAACTTGCTGGCAATGTAAACCATAAAACAGAATGTTGAAATCTTGGGATAAATTTTCCAGACAAAATAAGAGTAGGAAGGTTTCTTTTTTCATTAAAACAAAAAGACAAGGAGGAAGAGGAAAGGTGAGTTACTTGTGGACACAGAAGATGAACTGCAGATATCATGGTTATTTGAAAAGTGGATGGAAGTCAATGGCAATTGACTAGGAAATTGTCAATTGTCTAGGAAATTTTTAGCACTAAAGTGTTTGTTAATGTTCAAGTTGCTTCCTAAGATACAGAAAGTGTCTTTTCTTTATGATGATTTTAAGTCACAGGAAAAACCTTTGTTATCCAGGCATTATCACTGTGGCACTAAGTACTAGGCAATCCAAGGAATGCAAGATACAGTAAGATCTGCTTTTCACAGTCCCAGTTTCCAGAAGCATGGACTAGTCAAGTCAGAAATGGAGAAATGAACTTCATAAGGTCTTGGATTTTAATGGGTTTTTCCACTGAAGAGCTGAAGATATCACACAGTATTCTTATGGAAAAAATTAAAAAAGAACCAGGTATTCTAAGTACTACTGAATATTTTACAGCTGGTTGTGACAGAGGCAGAACCAAGAATTTGTCTGGGTGTGCTCTGCGCACATACCCACTGAAGACCTCTGTGTGCCAGGTGCTGTTCTTAGTGCTGGAGAAATGGCAGCAAACAAAACAAAGCCTGTACAAAGCGGGGAAAGATGTACAGGAATTATAGAGGCAAATAAGAAGATAGAGCAAGGTAAGAGAATTGAGAACTGTGCTCTGTTTTATAAAGGCTGGTGAGGGAAGAGCTTACTGATAAAGAGACATCTGAATGGAAACTCAGGGAAGGGAGGATACAGGCCAAGAGAATATCCAGAAGAGCATTCCAGGCAAAGAGAAGAAAATTTCAAAAACACTCAGAAGGAACCATGCCTGGAGCATGTGAGTAGTGAACAGGTCATTGTATGCACAGGGAAATGAGTTGAGGAAATGAGCTAAGGAAAGATCAGAAGGATACAAAGTTAGAGAAATACCAGAGAGTCAGGTCCCTTACACCGGTTTTGGTCGTTTGGTGAGGTCCTAGGGACTGAAAGTCATTGGTGATTTCTGAGCAGAGAATAACATGATCAGACTCATGTTTTATAATTGACTTTGCAGGGCAAATCCACTACTGGGATGTGGAAGCAGGTGGACATGTCAGGAGGCAGTCACAGGAGTTCAGATGAAATTCGTTCAGTTCAGTTCAGTTCAGTCTCTCAGTCGTGTCCGACTCTCCGCGACCCCATGAATCACAGCACACCAGGCCTCCCTGTCCATCACCAACTCCCGGAGTTCACTCAAACTCATGTCCACAGAGTCGGTGATACCATCCAGCCATCTCATTCTCGGTCGTCCCCTTCTCCTCCCGCCCCCAACCTTTCCCAGCATCAGAGTCTTTTCCAGTGAGTCAACTCGTCGCATGAGGTGGCCAAAGTATTGCAGCTTCAGCTTTAGCATCAGTCCTTCCAATGAACACCCAGGATCGATCTCCCTTAGAATGGACTGGTTGGATCTCCTTGCGGTACAAGGGACTCTCAAGAGTCTTCTCCAACACCACAGTTCAAAAGCATCAGTTCTTTGGCGATCAGCTTTCTTCACAGTCCAACTCTCACATCCATACATGACCACGGGAAAGACCATAGCCTTGACTAGACAGACCTTTGTTGGCAAAGTAATGTCTCTGCTTTTTAATATATTATCAAGGTTGATCATAACTTTTCCTTCCAAGGAGTAAGCGTCTTTTAATTTCATGGCTGCAATCAGCATCTGCAGTGATTTTGGAGCCCCAAAAAAACAAAGTCTGACACTGTTTCCACTGTTTTTCCATCTATTTCCCATGAAGTGATGGGACCAGATGCCATGATCTTTGTTTTCTGAATGTTGAGCTTCAAGCCAACCTTTTCACTCTCCTCTTTCACTTTCATCAAGAGGCTTTTGAGCTCCTCTTCACTTTCTGCCATAAGGGTAGTGTCATCTGCATATCTGAGATTATTGATATTTCTCCTAGCAATCTTGATTCCAGCTTGTGCTTCTTCCAACCCAGCGTTCCTCATGATGTACTCTGCATATAAGTTAAATAAGCAGGATGACAATATACAGCCTCGACGCACTCCTTTTCCTATTTGGAACCAGTCGGTTGTTCCATGTCCAGTTCTGACTGTTGCTTCCTGACCTGCATACAGGTTTCTCAAGAGGCAGGTCAGGTGGTCTGGGATTCCCATCTCTTTCAGAATGTTCCACAGTTTATTGTGATCCACACAGTCAAAGGCTTTGGCACAGTCAATGAAGCAGAAATAGATGTTTTTCTGGAACTCTCTTGCTTTCTCCATGATCCAGCGGATGTTGGCAATTTGATCTCTGATGCCTCTGCCTTTTCTAAAACCTGCTTGAACATCTGGGAGTTCACGGTTCACATATTGCTGAAGCCTGGCTTGGAAAATTTTGAGCATGACTTTACTAGCGTGTGAGATGAGTGCAATTGTGTGGTAGTTTGAGCATTCTTTGGCATTGCCTTTCTTTGGGATTGGAATGAAGACTGACCTTTTCCAGTCCTGTGGCCACTGCTGAGTTTTCCAAATTTGCTGGCATATTGAGTGCAGCACTTTCACAGCATCATCTTTCAAGATTTGAAATAGCTCAACTGGAATTCCATCACCACCACTAGCTTTGTTCCTAGTGATGCTTTCTAAATTCGTTGGTTTGTATTAAACCAGCAGTGGTGATGGCAGAAAAGTATTCAGGTACCAAATCTCCTGGGTTGGCCAAAAAGTTCATTCAGGTTTTTCTGTGATATCTTATAGAAAAACCCAGACAAAATTTTTGGTCAACCTAATACTTTCAAGATAGATCCTTGGAATGTGGGTCATGAGGTAAAGGTGAGGTAAAATCAAGGCTGATTGCAAGGTTCTGGCTGGAGTAACTCCAAGAATGGAGTCACCACTTATTGCTGCAGGAAGATGGTGGGAGGAGCATTTGGGGGTGCATATGGGTGGACAGGTCAGGAGCTTGCTTCTGTTCATTTTAACATGGAGGTACCTCTTGAACACCACATCTGAGCCATTTGGCAGACAGCTGGATATATGCGTCTGAGATGCAAGGCTGAATCAGGGCCAAAGAAATTAATTTGGGAGTCATGACTCAGATGATAAAGAGTCTGCCTGCAGTGCATGAGACCTGGGTTCGATCCCTGGGTCGGGAAGATCCCCTGGAGAAGGAAATGGCAACCACATCTGTATTCTTGCCCAGAAAATTCCATGGACAAAGGAGCCTGGTGGGCTATACAGTCCATGCGGTCGCAAAGAGTCAAGCATGACTGAGTGACTAACGGTTTCAGTTCACTTTCAGCAACTCACAGAGCATTGAAAACCACAGGCTGGATGAGATCACTGGGGACAGGGGCCCCACTCTGGGTCTAAACCTCCCCCTCCTCAGATGCTGACAAAGACACAAATCCGAGAAATAGCAGCAATTACTGCTCAGCTGCCACACAGCAATGCCAGGCAGATGCAATGCCCCTGGGTAAATACCCAAAGCAGCTAGTACTTAGCATTTTTTCAAAATACTTCGAGAATCCATCTTTCTGACAGCCGGAGAAATACACAGTAAGGCAGCCTTCCACATGAGTAAAAATAATGCGTGCATGATCTGGGAGCATAATGCCAACCACCGTGGCACCAGCTGGAGCCACACTGATGCCTCTTCAGCTTCATTTCTTTTAATTGAACAGCTGGACTAGAGATCTAGAGAGGGCCGAAGTGATGCCACAGGCTGAGCAGGACTTCCAAAACCCTTCTAATACTTGACTGCCTAACAGTGTGCTCACAAGAGTCTGCTAAAGGCGAGGTACTTATAATACAGCTCCTGTCTTAAAACCCTAGCCACCTCAGAAGCATATGTCATACTCTGGGTATAAGGTATTTGAATCTTAACCAGATTAATTGTCTTTAAGGGTCGGCTTTGAAAACATGAGTAAGTAACGGACCAGCCAGTCCATGTAAGAGAGTGAGGGTAAAATGAATGAAGTCAGCTTGCTTGTCTGCTCGTCTGAAGGTATATGTGAGTTGCTTTATGCTGCCGAGTCAGCAAGTGTTCCCCAAGGCTGTTCCTGCCCTTCTTAACTACAGAAGCTTCAAAGCCACACAGGATTGTAGATTTCAACTCAGGGTGTTTTTTTTTAATGGTAATTACAATGAAAAGATCACTCTGAAAAGTCAGTGCTATCATCAGCACATCTTTTGTGTGTAGGGGTGAAAAGGTACCTGAAAATAACACTTTGAAATAAAGATCACTAGTCAGATCCACTTGTGAGATACATCATATAGCACATATAGTCCAGCCATAACAGGAATCAATCGGTTAAGAAAACTCACTCTATGCAAAGTCCTGTCTCAAAGGAAAGCCAGATAATGGTTGAGGGGGGCATTGCAGTTGGGCATTATCTGGTCCTAAGTCTGAAACAGCAGAGAAAGCTGAAAACAACGATGACAAAAAGAATTGAAAAAAAAATAAGGTAAGTAGTCTTTAAAAATACATTTCACTTTCAAGAATAAAGGAATCCTTTTAGTATAAGTAGCAAACAAAGAAGTCACTTTCAAAGCTGCATTAAAACCTAGATTTAGCATTTTGTGTATGTATGAGGAAGCACACTTGATATCTTCACTTACTAACAGTTCTTTTGATAAAAGATAACTCGGCATAGCACATTTAATAAATTCACATTGGAGCCAAATGAATTCACATATGTACTTATATACCCACCATATGTATTTTCAAAAGTATTCATTTGCAAGTTGGGCATTGTTCAACTGAACAAACTCTGATAACTTTGAAAAAAGTAAAAGCGTTATGTTTTATTTATGAGAGTGGAAAACTGAAGCCTTGAAACTTGAAATTATATATAAAAAAACTGCAAAGCAAATGCCATATTGTATTCAAGCTTTGCTTAACAAGTAGACTCTAAATGAACAGCAGGTAACTGAAATTCTGCTGTGGATCCAGTAGATGTACAAAAATTGTTAATTGGTGTTGACAGGAAGAAGTTAACATTACTATAGTGGCCAACAGAGCCGAAGTGACACAAAAGAGTAACTGAGAAAAATGCCACAGCCCATTCAACAATCTAGAACTCAGCCTTAGGAAAAAGAATAGGTATTTCTGAGAAAGCAGAAACTGAAGTAGATGCTTTTAATCACCGTGCTAGCCTAGGTTTGCTTGGGTAATAACTGTCTGCAGAATCTTCAGTATGCTAAGGAACATATAAACATAAAATGTTATCATTCGCTTTTATTAGAAATCTATTCCAAAAGTATGTGAATAAAAGCTTGTACAAAACCTAGGTCCATTATACACAGAAAAATAAGGAGTTGAAAGTTTAAAATTTTTCTAGAGTCACCTAAATAGAGGTAAGTATTTCTATGTGAACCACGCTATTCTTTCTGTGTTTTGTTTAATAAAATCTTAGTGGCTATGAACTGTATCAGCTCTCTGGCCAAGTGTTATGGAGAGCGATACAAAAAGGGACAAAGGCACCAGTTTTTTCAATTAGGAATTTTTCAATTTGATGGAAGAGACAAATCCAATAAGCAGAATAGCATAACTCTTGTAAGAGAGAGCTATAGAGACAGGAGTAATAGAGATGGCGTTTGGCTTAGAGATCAAGGAAGGCTTCATGGAAGTGGTAGCATTTTATCTTTAAGAAAAAAAGTCACTAAAATACTAAGAATAAAATTTCTTAAAATATGCATATACTTTGCCCCGATCTAGATATATCCACTTTAACATCTGTCATACTTGAATAAAATTATTTCTCAAGAAATAAGACATTACTAAAATAGCTTAATTTCCCTTAAACCATGTCCAGGACTCCCTTTCTCAATTACCAGAAGCAGCCACCATTACAATTTTGAGCTGTATTAAATTGTACTTATCAATTCAGTTCAGTTCAGTTCAGTCGCTCAGTTGTGTCCGACTCTTTGCGACCCCATGAATCACAGCACACCAGGCCTCCCTGTCCATCACCAATTACTATTACATAAATACAATCAATGAACATCAACCAATCAATGAATCTATCCATTTATTTTCTATAGTTTTCTGGAATTTTCTGTTCATACCTGAAGTTTATGTTCTGGAAATCTATAGTTTATCTCTTTCCCTTGCTGTTTAATATTCTGTATTATATGTTTGACATATTATTCCTAATTTTTTTGCTGGTATTAACTATTCAGCAAAGAGTAGCTTTCCACACAAATAGGACATATGGACAATAGGTTATCTAGGGTTTATGCACAGAGTGGGTCATAAAAAGGTGACATTATAACCAGATGGCCTGGGAAAATCCCAGTTTACCCATTTGTTCTGGCATAAATTTTAACAGGGCTTTCCAGATGGCTCAGTGGTAAAGAATCCACCTGCCAATGCAGGACATGTGGGTTCAATCCCTGGGTTGGGAAGATCCCCTGGGGAAGGGCATGGCAACCCACTCCAGTATTCTTTCCTGGAGAATTCCATGGACAGAGGATACTGGTGGGCTACAGTCCATGGGGTCGCAAAGAGTCAGACACATTGAATACAAAGAGAGCACACACAGAAAGAAGTTTGAATAGTCCCCTGTTTCAGGTTCAAAGGAGTACTGGATTGAATAATAAATTATATATTCATCCTAATAGCCAAATATATATTCATCCTAGCACACCGTTTTATAATTCTATGGGCTACTGCCAAATAGTTCCCCAAAATGGTTGCACCAATTTTTACTTCCACTAGCAGCATCTGAAAGTATAATTTTTTTCCCACATTTTTCCTAACAATTGAAAACCAGATTTTCTAATTACATTTGTTTTAATTAATCTGATGGGCAAAAAGGATAATTCATCATTGTCTTAATTTGTTTTGCACTAATAAGAGTGAAATTGCCCATCCTCTAATATTTGGACTTTTTCATCTGTGAATTATATGTTAGAACTTTGTCACTTTTGCATGAAGTTATTTTATTGTGCAACTTTCTTATTGACTTGGAATTCTTTATATTAGGTTGGCCAAAAATATATGGGTTTTTCCATAAGATGTTACCCAACATATCTTATGTACCGAGTTTTTCTCATGATAAACAGTGGAAATACAATTTTCCATCTTGTCACTTTCTTCCTAAATTTATGAAGTTTTTTTTTTGTTTTTTTTTTTTGCTTTACAAGAGTTTAAAATTATAATGTGGTCAGATCTTAGTTTGTATTTTTATGGCTATATTTTATATCTATGTTAAGAAAGTTTCCCTTAACCAAGAACTATTCCCCTACATTTTGGCCACAATTACATCTTGGGTTGGGTCTTTTAAGGACTAGTTGCATCAACAATGAGGATGAAGAAGATGCATGTCAAGAAGAAACAGAAGAAACAGAAAAGGTAGAAAGATATAGCAAGTGTTCAGAGATATTGAGTGGTTTGCTTTTCTGACAGTGTTCCATTTATATGTACATCATCTAAATTCCTATTGGCTTCTTCCACTGAAAATCATTTCTCTTTCATGTTTTCACTTTTCTGTTTTCTCTATTACTTGCTAGCAATATATTTCTCTCAAGAGGTTTTCTCTTTTTTCTTCTCTTCCTCTCCCCTCTCCTTTCCACGTGTACTCTGTTTCTGATTCTTAACCCCTTTTTGTTGGTTTATTCACTCATTTTGGCAGACTATGTCCTCTAGGACCTTCTTGTGAAAGGGTATATTAAAGATATATATTTGAGACCATGTACTTCTGAAAAACTCTGCACATCTGTACTTGTAGGTTAACTGATTAATTGGCTATAGAAAGAATTATAGGTAGAAAGTAAACAGCAATTTTTTGTCAAAATTTGGAAGACATTACTTAGCTGACTTTTGGTTTCAAACATTGCATTTGAGAAGTCCAATGTATTCTGATTCCCGTGACATTGTATATAACCTCCACCTACTTCTGGAAAGTTTTTAGAATCTTTACTCTTGGTGTCCTACAATATCTGGTGGATACGTCTAGATACAAATCATCTTAGATGCCTTCTGCTGATCACCCATGGAACCCTTTCAAATATGGTAAATCCAGTTTATCAATTAAGGAAAACTTTCTTACATGACTCATTTTATAATTTCCTCTCCTGTAATTTTTCTCTATTTTCCCCAGCTCTTTAAAATTCCAAATAGACCTGTACTGATCTCCTTTTGAAAAAAATATCTTCTCCTCTCTTTGATAATTTGCTCTACATTCTGGAAGATTTGTGCTATAATATTTTAATCTCTCAAGAGTTCTTATGAGCTCCCTGAATGTCCATTTTTATAGTATCCTGGATGTTATAAATTGTTCCTTAATGTACTTGGGAATATTCATGATCATTTTTTGAAAATTTCCTCTACCTGAACAGTCTTTGTTTCTTCACAGTTCTTTTCATCTGTATACTTTTAAAAAAAGAAATCTGTCCTTTACACTGTTGCTGCTGCGCTGCTGCGTCACTTCAGTCGTGTCCGACTCTGTGTGACCCCATAGACAGAAGCCCACCAGGGTCCCCCATCCCTGGGATTCTCCAGGCAAGAACACTGGAGTGGGTTGCCATTTCCTTCTCCAATTTACATTGTTAGCTATCCTCAAATACACAGGAACTCTTGGCTAACTATTGCCATGTAAAAGTGAGGTACTGAAAAGTTGAATGAAAGTCCTGTGTGTATGGTGGTGTGACTGAAGTGTGGACTTTAGTGCATGTGATCAGGGAAGTACTGGTCCTTTCATTTGGAGGCAATCCTGTCAAGGGCAGGTCTTTTCTCTTTGGCTGCAGAGTTTTCCCCCAGATAAGAAGCCTCTAAGCTCCTGACTAGGTTAGCAGCCTAACTGCCAGTGTTCTCTTGGAAGAACACAGAAGGGTGGGGGGTAGGTGTCAGCCCCATTCAAATTATGGACTGTTTTTTAATTTCTTTGTCTTAGTACAGTGCCTGCCCCTCCACCTTGGTGATTTCTCAGGTCCACAAACCTAAGGCCACTTTGATTCTTCCTTTTTTTTTTTTTATTGATTGTTCATTTCTTGTCTGCCTAGTATGGAGTAATTAGTCACTTGGATGCCTAGGCCTGGGGAAGATATCTTTAATTTCCTTGTCCAGTCTTTCAAACAGACTTCCTATTTTCTGTCCCACTTCTTATCCCTGCATCCAGAAGTACTTGGTGTCTCCAAATCCTGCATCTGGTTGTAGTCATTTCCTATTGGTACCCAGTTTTCATTTTTTGCATTCTGCTAAATCAACCAATATTCACTGTTCATCTTCTAAAATCTTGAAAATATCTCTTGTGTTTTCCACTCTTCTCATAACTTTTGTCTGTGTAATATTTTTATATATTTTTTTACTATGATCTGCATGGAGATTGGGGATGGAATATGGCAGGAAATTGAATGGTGGTCCCACTAGACCAGTGGTCCCCGGCCTTTTGGGTACCAGGGACTGGTTTCATGGAAGACAATTCTTCCACAGACATGGAGGGGGGATGTACTGGGGATGATTCAACTGCATTTTATTTATTGTGCACTTTATTTCCATTATTATTATATTAGCTTTACCGCAGATCATCAAGAATTAGATCCCGGAGGTTGGGGACACCTGTATTAAAAGATTGTTATTACAACCTGTGAGTGACATCTTATTTGGAAAAAGGGTCTTTGTAGATGTAATTAAGATAACAACCTCAATTCAGTTAAGTTCAGTCACTCAGTCGTGTCCGACTCTTCGCGACCCCATGAATCACAGCACGCCAGGCCTCCCTGTCCATCACCAACTCCTGGAGTTCACCCAAACTCATGTCCATCGAGTCGGTGATGCCATCCAGCCATCTCATTTTCTGTCATCTCCGTCTCCTCCCGCCCCCAACCCCTCGCAGCATCAGAGTCTTTTCTAGTGAGTCAACTCTTTGCATGAGGTGGCCAAAGTACTGGAGTTTCAGCTTTAGCATCAGTCCTTCCAATGAGCACCCAGGATTGATCTCCTCCAGAATGGACTGGTTGGATCTCCTTGCAGTCCAAGGGACTCTCAAGAGTCTTCTCCAGCACCACAGTTCAAAAGCATCAATTCTTTGGCGATCAGCTTTCTTCACAGTCCAACTCTCACATCTATACATGACCACGGGAAAAAACATAGCCTTGACTAGATGGACCTTTGTTGGCAAAGTAATGTGTCCACTCTTTAATATACTATCTAGGTTGGTCATAACTTTCCTTTCAAGGAGTAAGCGGCTTTCAATTTCATGGCTGCAATCAGCATCCACAGTGATTTTGGAGCCCCCCAAAATAAAAACTGTTTCCACTGTTTCCCCATCTATTTCCCATGAAGTGATGGGACCAGATGCCATGATTTTTGTTTTCTGAATGTTGAACTTCAAGCCAACCTTTTCACTCTCCTCTTTCACTTTCATCAAGAGGCTTTAAAAAGCCTCTTCACTTTCTGCCATAAATGTGGTGTCATCTGCATATCTGAGGTTATTGATATTTCTCCCAGCAATCTTGATTCCAACTTGTGCTTCTTCCAGTCCAGCGTTCCTCATGATGTACTCTGCATATAAGTTAAATAAGCAGGGTGACAATATACAACCTTGACGTACTCCTTTTCCTATTTGGAACCAGTCTGTTGTTCCATGTCCAGTTCTAACTGTTGCTTCCTGACCTGCATACAATCTCAATTCAGTTCAGTTCATTTCAGTCACTCAGTCGTGTCCGACTCTCCACGACCCCATGAATCACAGCACGCCAGGCCTCCCTGTCCATCACCAACTCCCGGAGTTCACTCAAACTCATGTCCACAGAGTCGGTGATGGCATCCAGCCATCTCATTCTCAGTCATCCCCTTCTCCTCGCGGCCCCAACCTTTCCCAGCTAGAGTCTAAATCCAAGGGCCAGTGTTCATATCAGACGCAGAGAAGAAATGCAGGGCCAGAAATCATGTGAAGTAGAGATTGGAGTGATATGTCTACAAGTCAAGGAATGGCAAGGATTGCCAACAGCCACCAGAAGCCAGGAAAGCCACATGGATTCTCCTATATTCTCCAAAAAACAAAACAACAAAAAAAAGCATAACAGCTTTACCAATAATACTTTGATTTTGGATTTCTAGCTTTCTGCACTGTGAGAGGGTAAATTACTGTTGTTTTGAGCCACCTAGTTTGTGGTTATTTGCTATAGTAGCCCAAGGAAACTAACACAAGCACATAGTAACACTCGGGTTCAATTAAACATATTTAATCTCAGAACTTCTCAAGAATTGTATTATCTTGTTGAAGTATTTTATATATCTATGTATGACTGTATGTACATGTGTGTATATACACAAATCATAAGTCTATATCTTGATGAATCATCACAAACTGAAAATACCCATATAATCAGCAACCAGATAAAGAAATGAAGTATTCTATCAACATCTCAGAGATCCTATTCATGGTCCCTTGCCATCACTTCTCCTCTACCCTAAAGCAAAAGTAATCAGTATCCTGATTGCCAACAATATTACTTAATTGTGTTATTTTATTCTTTCAGTGTGGCCTCTTTCACATAACACTATGTTTATGGGATTCATTCACATTACTGTATATAATTAGAGTTCATTTTTATCAATGCAACATATTCCATTAGGTTACCATTCCACAATTTATTTCTTCCTTCTACTGGTGATGGACCTTTAGGGAGTTTTCAATTTGAAAACTACAAATGTTTTTTGTAGCTTTTATTGCCACTACAAATACTGCTGCTAAAAACATTCTTGTACATGTTATGTATGTATATATATTGGATCTAGACCTAGGAGGGAGAGGATAGGTTATAGATGTTCAGCTAATAAACAATTTTGGGGCTTCCCAAATGGCACTAGTGGTAAAGAACCCACCTGCCAAGTCAGGAGACTGAGATATGAGTTCAGTCCCTGAATAGTGAAGATCCCCTGGCAAAGGAAATGGCAACCCACTCCGGTATTCTTGCCTGGAGAATCCCATGGGCAAAGGAGCCTGTCGGGCTACAGTCCATAGGGTTGCAAAGAGTTGGACATGATTGAAGGGACTTAGTATGCACAGTAAACAATTTTACAAAATGATTGGGATAAAATACATCCCCTTATCAGTATTTGAGGTTACTCAGAAATGCTTAGGTATCTTGCTGGTGCCATTATTATGAATGGGCATCATGCACAGCTAATGTGGCATGGTGTTGACGGACATGAAATCATTAGTGTCTTGTACATCCATTCAATATTGCATCACTATAAAGGTTTGGAAAAGGCTGAGAAATGACATCGTTCCTATCTACTCTAAAACTCTTACTCAGGTAATGCTCAGATTTGTTGAAGTGACCACGAGGCACCTGCCTCTGTACACAGATGACAATGCTAACACACAAGACATCATCAGCGTAACATGAAGAATGCTATTTCAATCCATTTGACCTCATTGTCACTGGAGTATTAGCATTCTTATGATCCTATGAACATGAACAATTTTATTTTTTAAACATATGCTTTCCAGATACCACAAAACCAAGAATACTTATTTTTAGCAGCACTGAGTTCAATGAAATAGTTTACTTAAAATTATAATCAAAATTATATCTGCCTTATCCTTAAGCTTCTGAGGGGCTTCATAAGCCTGAGGCACCATTTTAAAACTGAATGGAAGGAGTTTTAAAACTCAAATAAATGCATAATTGGTCAAAGAAAGGTGAGAGAGTGCTCAATTTTTGTGTCACATTAATTAACATCTAGAATTTCAATTGACAGTGATTAGAGTTTCTTAGGAAGATCAAGGGTGGTGCTATCTGACCCTTCACACTAAATTTTACTCCTTTTAGATTTGTTCCAAACATTTCTTAAATGGAGTTGTGTGATTATGTATATGATTTAATTAGCTGAAATTATACTGAAATATTTTAAATTAATACCTGTGACATGTGGCATGTCTTTTCAAATAGGTACAAAATCATGGTGGAAACAAAAGTCATAGCCACATGTATTAACCCCAAGACAATCATAAGAACTGCTTGTTTAGTTAAAGGTCACAATCTAATTCTTCCATTTACTGATATTATTCCTGTCACTATACATGGTCTCATTATAGGAGCATATTTTTAATAGTTGACCACCTATGATTCAGCTATTTAAACCTAAAATGTATAATTTCAATGCACTCTGTACATTTTTAAAAGTCTGTGTGCAAACTGAATAAAAAGACAAAAGATATATAAAAGTTAAATATTTAAACCTGATATGCATTTAGCTAATATCTGGAGAAACTACTTTCTATGGACTGTTAAATGGTTCATTTCAAATAAGAGACCAGCAGTTAGGTATATTGGTGATTCATAAGAGTTGTGAGTAAAATAGCATAAACTTACATGTTCCCCACACAACATTATCCTATTTGAGCTTTTTAAAACAAGATCATGTTAGAAAATTAATGCATTGACTCATAAAAGTAGGGAGGTTATTTATGGTATTTTTTTCCTATTAATAGATTTACTATGCTGCTAGACAATGTAAACAAGACTTCAGAGATTATTTGGCTTACTAAGGACAACAAACTTTTCAACCTATGAGAGGTCTCTCTTTACATTGAAATACCATGTTACCTAGAAAACAAGAAGGCTCTCTACTAGAAAGTCATTCCACAGGTCTTGATTTTAGATTTCACTCCAAGTAAAAACACTCACGTTAAATTATACAACAACTACAGCAACAAACTCCTTCCCAATAAATTCAAGATGCTTTTAAATGGTGCTGGAGAAGACTCTTGAGAGTCCCTTGGACAGCAAGGAGATCAAACAGTCAATCCTAAAGGAAATCAACTCTGAATATTCATTGGAAGGACTGATGCTGAAGCTGAAGGTCCAATACTTTGGCCACCTGATGTGAATATCCTGATTAGAAAAGACCCTGATGCTGGGAAAGATTGAGAGCAGGAGGAGAAGGGGGCAACATAAGATGAGATGGTTGGATGCCATCATTGACATAATGAACATGAGTTTGAGCAAACTCCCAAGATAGTGAAGGAAAGGGAAGCCTGGCAGCTGCAGTTCATGGGTCTCAAAGAGTTGGACATAATTTAGTGACTGAACGGCAACATCTTCTCCCCAGTCAGCTTGAATTTTTACTATACCATAATTTAACTATATTTAGATATTTTTAAATAGATGGAAAATTTCCCAATATACTGAGTGTTGTTGAATGCAAACAGTGTTGAATGATGGATTTCAGTTGAATATTCTAGGCAACCTGGGAATGGAAGATGCAGAGAAGACTTTGGGATGGCCACCAAGCTAGGAACAGGTTCACAGACTATCACAGAGAGGGATCTGATTTTTTCATTAAATCAAAATTACATGTGGTTAGAGAAACTAAAACAGAGAACATTTGATCACAAATAATTAGACTAGACAACATAGAAGCTATCATGGGAGAATAAGAACTAAATGCATTTGTTTAGAAGGCCAACCACTGAACTATGCAAAATACTTATACTTTTCTAAACAAAGATAACACTTGTATGTAATGACTTTGAGTCAAATTTTCTAAATATAATACATTATTGTATTTATAGTATTTTTATCTGGAATAACTGAGATTTCAATATTGTTTCTATATCAATAAAGAAGAATCAATTGCAAAATCTCACAGAATATAAAATTTTAATCCCTTCAACATTATCGTATTGATATTTCATAACCTTTGGTATAACCTACTATAACTTTAATAAGTTTGGGTTATGAGTTTTTAATATAAAGATTACTACTAAGGTGAAAGATGTATACTTCTCAATTTTACTAACCAGTATCATTTGTGTCTGTAGTATTGATGGGGCAGAATTTTTGTTTCACCATTGCCCAATTAACTTATTCCTTAGGAATTTTACTGTAAAAGGCAAAATTAGTGATGAAAATTTTGCCTCATTCCTGCCAGGGAGTTATCTGATTCAAGATTATCTGTTAGGGTATCTTTTAAAATCATAGCCCCCCCAAAATAAAATACTTAGGAATAAATCTGACTAAAGAGGTGAAAGACCTATGTGCTGAGAACTATAAAATATTATAATAAAGGAAACTGAATATGATTAAAAGAAATGGAAAGATATCCCATGCTCTTAGATTAGAAGAATAATTATTGTTAAAATGGCCACACTACCCAAAGCAATACACAGATTTAATGCAACCTTTATCAAGTTACCCATGACATTTTTCACAGAACTAGAATGAATAATCCTAAAATTTATATGGAACCATAAAAGGATCAGAATTTCCAGAGCAATCCTGAAGAAAAAGAACAAAGAAGGAGGTATAACCCTCCTAGACTTTGGATAATATTATACAGCTACAGTAATCAAAACAGTGTTGTATTGGCACAAAAACAGACATATGGATCAATGGAACAGAATAAAGAGCCTAGAAATAAGCCCACATACCTATAGTCAATTAATTTTGACAAACGAGGTAAAAATATAAAATGGAAAAAAGACAGTCTCTTCAGCAAGTGGTACTGGGAAAGTTGGACAGCCACATGTAAATCAATGAAGTTAGAATGCACTCTCACGCTATACACAAAAATAAACTCAAAATGGCTTAAAGACTTAAACATGAGACATGACACCATAAAACTTCTAGAAGAGATTATAGGCAAAGCATTCTCTGACATAAATTATACTAATATTTTCTTAGGTCAGTCTCCCAAAGCAATCGAAATAAAAACAACAACAATAACAATAACAGCAATAAACAAATGGGACCTAATCAAACTTAAAAGCTTTTACACAGGAAAGGAAACTACAAACAAAATAAAAAGGCAACCTACAGGCTGGGAGAAAATATTTGCAAACAATGTGAATAACAAGGGCTTAATTTCCAAAATATACAGATAGCTTACACAACTAAACAACAACAACAAAAAACCCAAACAGCCCAATCAAAAAATGGGCAGAAGACCAAAATAGACATTTCTCCAAAGAAAAACAGATGGCCAATAGGAACATGAAAAGATGTTCAACATCACTAATTATTAGGGAAATGCAAATCAAAACTACAGTGAGGTATCATCTCACACCAGTCAGAATAGACATCATTAAAAAGCCTACAAATGACACATGCTGGAGAGCATATGGAGAAAAAGAAATCCTCCTATAACTACTGGTGGGAATATAAATTGGTGTAGGCACTGTGGAAAACAGAATAGAGATTTCTCAAAAACAAAACAAAACCAAAAACACCTAAATATAGAATTACCATATGATCTGGCAATCCCACTCCTGGGAATAATTCCAGGCAAAACTATAATTCAAAAAGATACATGCATTCCTATGCTCATAGCAGCAATATTGACAATATCCAAGAAATGGAAACAACCCAAACATCCGTCAACAGAGGAAGAGATAAAGAAGATGTGGTACACATATACAATGAAATACTAGTCAGTAGTACAAAGGGATGAAATAATGCCATTTACAGAAACATGGAGACAAGTAGAGATTATAATCCTAATTGAAGTGAGAAAGACAAATACTAAATGATACCATTTATATGTGGGATCTAAAATATGACACAAATGAACCTATCTGTGAAACAGAAGCAGACTCACAGACATGGAGAAAAGAATTGTGGTTGCCAAGGGGGAGGGGAAGAAGGAGAGGGATGGATTAGGAGGTTGGGGCTGGTACATGTAAGTTTTTATATATAGAATGGATAAACAAAAAGGTCCTACTGTATAGCACAGGGAGAACTATATTCAATATCCTGTAATAAAACATAATGGAAAAGATTTTAAATATATATATATATATATGTATCACTGAATCACTTTGCTCTGAAGCAGAAATTAATACAACATTGCAAATCAACTATACTTCAATAAAAAAGGGGGGAAAGGACAATTTGTTAGGATGCAGGATGTCTCATTTGTTTCATTCTGAAATATATGCCAGGTCCAGGAAATAGCTTGTCTTTGCTCCTAAGGACTTCCAAAAGTGCAGGTTCTAGAGCCTTCTCAAAGGTATCAGTTATTTAATAAAAATGAAAGAGCGGTTTGTCAGTCCTGGGCTGTTTTCTCCTAAGCTCCTCTGGATAAGGTGAAATCAAGAGTTATTATAAACAAGCCAAACTCAATCCAGAGCAGTTCCTGAGAATAGAGTTGATTTAAATATCCAGGTTTCCCAGGTGGCTCAGTAGGTGAAGAAGCTGCCTACAATGCAGGAGACACTGGCAGATGTGTGTTCGACCCCTGGGTAGGGAAGATCCCCTGGAAGAGGACATGGCAACCCGCTCCCGTATTCCTTCCTGGAGGAGCCTGGCGGGCTATAGTCCATGGGGTCACACACACACACAAAATGAGCATACAAGCACAATCCAGCGGTTCTCAGACTTAATTCATTCTTCTCTTTGTATCTCTTGCAGAATGTTAAGACATAATGAACACAGATTTCTCAAAGCAGATTCTTTGAGAAGAATATAGCAAGCATGTATTGAGCCCTTTTCTTAGGCACTTGGTAATCAAGAATAATAATAACAAAAATAATAATGGCCTATTCTACTTCAAAAAGCTGGTAATTAATGGTATAGAAAGAAATTTAATTAAGAAGCAGAGTGAAAAGTATCATAATGGAAGCTTGGACACAGAATTATGGGAGCACAGGGGAGAGTCTTAATAAACATGCTGCTGCTGCTACTGCTGCTAAGTCACTTCAGTCGTGTCCGACTCTGTGTGACCCCATAGACGGAAGCCCACCAGGCTCCCCCGTCCCTGGGATTCTCCAGGCAAGAACACTGGAGTGGGTTGCCATTTCCTTCTCCAATGTGTGAAAGTGAAAAGTGAAAGTGAAGTCGCTCAATAGTGTCTGACCCTTAGCAACCCCACAGACTGCAGCCCACCAGGCTCCTCCATCCATGGGGTTTTCTAGGCAAGAGTACTGGAGTGGCTTGCCATTGCCTTCTCCAATCAAACATGCAAGGGTTTTATACCTACAAGTATACACTTGGATTCTCACATTCGTTCAAGAATCACTCATACTTTTCATCATGTACCTAATACTCACTGGACTCTTCCCTGACTATATGTTAAGGAACACTAGATATTTCTTATCAAAAGCAGACTATGTATCAGATCTTTGATGAGAATCTCTTTATTAATGCTTGGGGTCATTACTGGTGAGCATCCGTCAACACTTAGATGTAGCAACTCAAGATAACACATGTTGGGAAAACACTTTTTCCCTGATAGCCATTTGGTTTGTCATCCATCTATTATATGTGAATTATCACAGTTAGATTCAGTAAACTGTGATCTTTGCTTAAAGCTATCAGCTGTTGAGAATGGAGTTAAGCTTAGGTTTTTGAACAAGTTTCTTTTCTTTAACAACAGCAGCAATAACAAAAGCAACAAAGTCTTTGCCCACTTAAGGATTCTGGTTCAAAGTCAGGAAACGTAGCTTTATCAATTATACCTCGGGGGAGGGGAGGATGAGTCATAGTAATTAAAATGCCATTTTATTCTCCCTAAAGACAACAGATAAGCAGTGCCATGGCAACTAAATGTACAGTTCTTTGTGTATGCAGTTAAATAGTTCATGCATCGCTCAGAAACCTGGAGAAATCATATACTGCAATTTTCTCTTATATCCTTGACACCCTTTGTTAGATTACTACTGAAATGTTATAGCAGCATTGGTTGTGGTTTAAGAACAAAGAGACGCTAACCCAAGAAAGCACTGGATGCTGCTTCCCTAAGTAAATCTTACTAAAGTTACTGTCTTTTCCTATTAATTCTCAATGGACCCAAACATTCCCATGACTCTGGGTTCACATGCCTTTGGTAGACCCTACCTGAGTGATATGGAGCTGGTGGCTTGGAATAATGTACTGGAATACCACCACAATCACACAGCTCTAAGGACGATTTCATTAATCCATGGGAGAAACCATGAAAACACCTGAGATGAATTTCTTTGACTTCACTACAAAGAAAGTTTGCTTAACCAACCGATGGTGCAAATAACATATACTATGTGCCTTCCTTGGATAATATTAAGGAAATAGGAGTTTCAAATTATTTGAGAAATAAATGTAGAACACAAAAATGCTCTTCCTATATGAGAGATAAATATGGTAATCTGTTCTGTTCTGTCTGTTCTGTTCAGTCGCTCAGTCGTGTCCGACTCTTTGCGACCCCGTGGACTGTAGCCTACCAGGCTTCTCCATCCATGAGATTCTCCAGGCAAGAATACTGGAGTGGGTTACCATTTCCTTCTCCAGGGGATCTTCCCGACCCAGGGATCGAACCCGGGTCTCCCGCATTGGAGGCAGACGCGTTAACCTCTGAGCCACCAGGGAAGCAGAATTGATCTGATTAATAAATGCCTTTGTGGAAAAAATCTTCTGGATATGCAACACTGGAATTCTTTGAATTAGCCACAGGGCCTTCACACATACTACTTCCTCTACTGGGCTCCCTATCCAAAACCTCTTCAAAATCCCATAGAATTATCCACAGTCTTTAATAATTTACTTATTTTTGTGATTATTGTGTTCATAAATATCTGCCCTGATAGAGCAGAGACCTTATATTTGTTCAGGTGGCATTAGTGGTAAAGAACCCGCCTGCCAGTGCAGGAGACATAAGAGATGTGGGTTCAATCCCTGGATCGGGAAGATCCCCTGGAGGAGGGCAAGGCAACCCACTCCAGTATTCTTGCCTGGAGAATCCCATGGACAGAGGAATGTGGCAGGCTACAGTCCATAGGGTCGCAAAGAGTCAGTCACAACTGAGCGACTTAGCACACATGCCTGCCTACCACTGTGACCTGGTTCACGGAAAGCACTCAAAACTTATTTTTTGAAAAAAAAAAATACATATACATATTTTGTGGTCTCTTTCTCTGGGGAGTATCTTGTGGGTGATTAAATCTGCTCAATAATTTAACACCATAAAAGAATATTTTGTAGGCATTATATTTATAGTCTATATTTTATAGAATGTTTATAGTATGAAATAAAACTTGCAATTAGTTTTTTAGATTTTAAGTTATGGAAACTTATTGGAATTAGTTTTAGCAAAAGGTAATTTATTAAATGAATATATGGCTATCTCAAACAACCCAAGGACAGGGATTCAACTGGGTGATGTGAAATGGCGCCTTAGCCAAAAACTGTAGAGAATCCAGAATCTGCTCTTCATATCTCAACTCTGCCTCTCTCTGTATATTTGTTTCATTATCTCTCTCTCTCCATGCTGCCCCTCCCCCACTCCATCCTGGTAGAATAACTTATTGGTTCTATTTCTAGAGGACATGTCAGAAAATATCTACTGCCAACAGTTTATGAGTTTGCAACATTTCCATTTAAAAGCTCAAAGTTTCACTGCATCATCATTTCCCAGTTCTAACTCTAAAATCCTGAGAATGGACTCAGATTAACTCAGCATGGCTCAAGAACCAACCTCTGGCTTCATCTCTACAGATGAAGTGGGGTGACTGTAAAAACAGTGGCTGCTTCCACTGTAACCATTCAAAGGAGGAGGAAGAAAGAAAAGCCAGTTCCCACAGACAAGGGCGTGCTGGGAAAGCAAAACCTTGCAGAGGGTTGTATGAAGAAAAAATTTGGTGATCTTTGCCTGCCATTTGTACCGACATCCTTACCGTTAACTTTTATTATAATGTAAAAAAAAAAAAAAAAACCAACCCACGGGAATTGAAGACTTGGTTGGGGGAAACTCCTTGTATCTCAATATGAACAATTTCTGTATTTCAGGGAGAAAATAATGAAGGAAATTTAACACTTGGGAAGCAGCTGCATGGCCCAATTCATTCTTTTCTATACTTTAAAACTATTTTTTCCTTATGCACAATAGTATAATGAGATGAGATGTGAGAAGATTTTTTGATTATTCCCTTTATGACTATGTTGAATCCATGATAGATTTAAGATGGGAGTAAGGCTGGTGATACTTGGGGCACTTGGGCATAACACTGATAATCTCTTTAGAATAAAGGCAGGCAGCCATCTTACAGTGGGGATATAGTGGGGACATTGATTGAACCTGGGTCTCCCGCATTGCAAGTAGATTCTTTACCTTCTGAGTCACAGTGTTATAAAAGTTACAGGTGTAAACTATAGTGAGTCACAATTTTTAAAGGTTATACTTCAATATATTATAATATATTGGCTATATTCCCCGTGTTGCACAATATATCCTTATAGTTTATTTTCATCCCCTACCCTTATTTTGCCCCTTTCCCTCCTCTCTCCGCTCTGGTAACCACTCATTCGTTCTATTATCTATGAGCCTGTTTCTTTTTTTGTTATAGTCACTAGGTTGTTGTATTTTTTAGATCCTATAGACTTTTTTAAATGTTGATTTACTTATTATCCTCATACAATAAAAAAAACTCCTGCAGGCAGCACTTGAAACATGTAAACAATGGCTGTCACTATAAAAAATGGATGCCACAGGCACTTACCTATGCCCCAATGATCTTCAGAGTACAACTGCACATTGGAAACATTAATAAAAATATTTTAGGAGTACCTTTTTCTAAAAAATGCTTTAGTTTGTGTTATAGATCTAAAGGAATATAAAGCAAAGGTAAGAAACCTATGGCCCACATACCCACTTTTCTGAGAAATAACAGAAGACAATGCTTTGTTATTCAAAGGATTTTATATTCAATGACTTTATACTCCAATCCTTAAACCTCCTATTACGTGGCAAGCTCCAGGAAATAATAGGGACCACAAAAAGGATAAGATATCATCTCCGCTTTTGAAGCACTGACAATTCCTTGTACTTTATATTTACTAAAAACCTGAGATCTTAACTAGCAGAGTCATTTTAGTTTGTGGGAGCTGCAGCTCCAATGAAATGCATGAATTCCTCTCTAGTGAGGTCCTGTTTGTAGGATGCCCATGGTGGTGGTGATTTAGTCACTAAGTCATATCCAACTCTTTGCAGCCCCACGGACTGTGGCCTGCCAGGCTCCTCTGTCCATGGGATTCTCCAGGCAAGAATACTGGAGTGGGTTGCCTTGCCCTCCTCCGGGGGAATTTTCCCAACTGAGGGATCAAACCCGGATCTCCTGCATTGCGGGTGGGTTCTTTACTTTCTGAGCCACCAGGGAAGCCCTTATAAGGCTATTAGTATGTTTAATTCTTCATGAAGTTAAAATGATATATGTTATATTGCCAGAAACTGATTTTGTGATAAAACAAACACTTGATTTACTAGTAAACTAAGCGACTAACACGACTGCGTGCACATACACACATGTGCATACACACACATACACACACACACAATAGCCTTATATTGAAGAGTTTGGGATCATATGGGAATTTTTCACTGAAACGACATAGCAGAAGAGTTGCTCTGTTTCCAAAAATGCCAAATGGTAATGTGCTGTGCTTAGTCCCTCAGTCATGTCTGACTCTTCGTGACTCCATGGACTATAGCCCGCCAGCCTCCGCTATCCATTGGGACTCTCCAGGCAAGAATACTGGAGTGGATTGCCATGCCCTTCTCCAGCGGATCTTCCCAACCCAGGGATCCAATCCAAGTCTCCCTCATTGCAGGAGGATTCTTTACTGTCTGAGTCACCAGGGTAGCCTGCCAAATGGTACATCAAGATAAAATAAGACTGTATTCATCAAAGAAATTTATCCCACATTTGGAATATCACAAATAACTACTAAGAGAATGTCTTTAAAACCATGATATGTGAGATGTGGATGGGATCTTACAAATCATTTTACAGCTTAAGAGTAATAAGTCAACAGAGGTGAGATCAGAGGCAGTTCCCTGGTATCTGGAGAAAGATGAGGGGCAAAAGAGCCCTTGGCCCATGCCTTAGATTCAAGAATTCAAATTTAGACCTGATATCATTTACAAATGCATTTATATATTCACTCAAAGGGCTATTGATAGAATTGGAAAAAATTCATATTCTTTATATTTGTGTTAAATTAAAAGTCTATAACAACCAGCTGGTACAATGAACTGATATTTTAAAAAGTTAATCTCATCATTATTCTTTTGAATAATAAAAGATATGTCATCTTATGGTAGAAGTTAGTAAGTTACATAGGAATATTATGAATATCAATTTGCAACCCTGACTTGGCATGTCATTTTTTATATTCTAAAAAATAAAAGAAGACATGGTCTTGAGATACCTAAGTGTTTAGAAGCCACAGAGAAAGTAGCGGGCTAAGGTGGCATGGTCATGAAGGAATGAGACTGGAACTAAAACCTGAGATCCAGATCCAACCTAGTATATGGTCCCTGTATTTATGTATATTGGTTTTAGGACCTTAATGAAATCATATTCTGTTTGAAATAAGATATGATAATATCCATACCTATTCATCTCTCAACTACTGCACATAGCAAATATATATCAAATGTATGCTTTCTTCATTCACATTGTACCTGACTTCCTCAATAATCTGGAATGAGGACAGATACAGAAACAGTGAATTGTCTGAGGTAAATTATCCAAGCCACAGATATCTGATCCACTGTTGCAACATTGTTTGCTTTGCTGCATCATGCAGCATGCAGGATCTTAGTTCCCAGATCAGGGATTGAAAGCATGCCCCCTGCATTGGGAGTGCAGAGTCTTAACCACTGGACCGCCAGAGAAGTTCCACTGTTGCAATTGTGAAAAATGAGAAATACAAGAACACATTTAGGTCTGTGCTACATATTACCCAAGTGGAAAGCTATTGTTATGAGCTTAACTCAGGTCAATTTTGGCCTCAAACCCTGCTTTAAATGCTGTTCCTGCCAGTGAACTAAGTATCAAAACTGAAACAAGAAAAACTCACACACTTTGATCGTAATCATGAACAGCAAGTCCGAGAACTTTTTTTGTGTTCATTTGGTTAATTATTTTAATTTTTCCTATAATATTGATGTTATAGACCTGGCCTTACTGTAAAAGGTAGAAAAAGGAAAAATATCCAGAGCATTCATACATAAAAAATACATTCTATTAGGAAAGTGGTGAAAATGTATAGAAAAGGGAACTTGACAAAAAAATCATGAAATATTTCAACTTCACTATTGTGAAGTTGATAAATACAAATTAAAATTTGTATAAATTTTATACAATATTGTATACAATAAACAATATTGTATAAGATTGTATAAAATTCAAAATTTCATATAATATACAGCAAAATACAAATTAAAATTAGACAAGATTTCAATCATATTATTTGTTTAATCATTGTAGAACTGGCAGGGGGCTTCCCTCATAGCTCAGTTGGTAAAGAATCCACCTGCAATGCAGGAGACCCCGGTTTGATTACTGGGTTGGGAAAATCCACTGGAGAAGGGATAGGCTACCCATTCCAGTATCCTTGGGCTTCCCTTGTGGCTCAGCTGGTAAAGAACCAGACTGCAAAGCGGGAGACCTGGGTTAGATCCCTGGGTTGGAAAGATCCCCTTAGAAGGGAAAGGCTACCCACTCCAGTATTCTGGCCTAGAGAATTCCATGGATTGTATAGTCCATGGGGTTGCAAAGAGACAGAAACGAATTGGCAAAGATATGGAGAGACAGAAACTCTTAGACAGTACTACAGTATATACAAATCAGAACAACTATTTGAAAGAACAATTTGGAAATATCAAGGCTTATTGATTCATGCTTCCACTTCTAGTTATAGGCCCTATGGAAACACTTATTCTTGAGCAGAAAGATGCAAGTACATGAATGTTCATTATAGTATTATTCGTTATTGCCACAAAAATAAGAAAATCTAAATTACCAACCACAATAGATTGATTAATAAAAATGAGTAACATTTATTTATTGGGCTATTATGGAACAGTTAAAATGTATAAACTTGAGCTACAGGTATCAAACTTGATAAATATATAGACATAATGATAAATAATAAAATGGAACTGCAATGGAATATTACACAGCCATAAAAAAGAATGAATTTCTTTCATTTGCAGCATTGTGGTTGGTTGTAGAGAATATTATGCTTAGTGAAATAAGTCAGAGATAGAAAGCTAAATACTGTATGGTATCACTTGTATGGAATCTAAAAAATAAAACAAATGAATATATATGCAAAAGAGAAACAGACTCAGATATAGAAAAGAAACATGTGGTTACCAAAAGGGAGAGGTAAGGGAAGAGGGACAACGTAAGGATATGGGAATAATAGGTACACCACTATGTATAAAATAGATAAGAAATAGAGATATTGTTTATAGCATAGAAATTACAGCCATTATCTTATAATAAACTATAATGCAGTATACTTTTCAAAAACACTGAACCAGTATGTTGTACACATAAAACTAATAAATTATTGTAAATCAACTATACTTCAATTAAAAAACCCAACATAATGATAAATTAAAAAAAGACAAATTTCAGAAGAGTAGGTGAGCATAATATCTTTCTGTAAACTTTATGTAAACTTTAAAATTTTCACAATTATGCTCTATATTTTTATGGAGACATCTATAGGAAGTGAAAACCGTTAAACATGGATGAAAACAAACAACAAGTTTAAAATAGCAGTTACTTCTGTGGTGAAAGTAGGAAAAGGGAAAAGAAAGACTATATGGAGAACTTGGAATTTATCTAATGTTTTATTTTCTTTTTATTTAAAGCAAATATGGCAAAATGTTAATATCTTATGAAGCTGAATGAATGGTGGATACATAAATGTAAATAGTATATCAATGTTTTTTAAACTATTGGATGATACCCAAATTGTGGGTCTGAAATCACTTTGTAAGACTGCAACTTATCTTTTTAAAAATAATAGAATAAAGTAAAAACAACGAGAAAAAGGAAATATTAGTGTCAATTATAGTACATCTAAGCAGTGATTTATGGATAGTTTGCTTCAGTTACTTGTATATGCATGTATGTAAGTAAATGTGATATAAAGTAGCTTTTTTCTGATATATATTCTTTATTATTTATTTATTTATTGGAGGCTAATTACTTTACAATATTATATTGGTTGGTTTTGCCATACATTGACATGAATCTGCCCTGGGTGTACATGTGTTCCCCTTCTTGAACCCCCCTCACACCTTCTTTCTCCCCATATTTTCCCTCTGGGTCATCCCCATGTACCAACCCCGAGCATCCTGTATCATGCGTCGAACCTGGACTGGTGAATTTTGGGTAAAAATGTTTTACAGGTACTGCATTATATTATTTTGTATCACTTCTATCTGCTCGAATCATTTCGTATTTAAATTAAAAAAATATATTATTAATCAAAAATAGAGTATCAGTAGATTTTTAAAGACAATGTTAACTTTTAAATCACAGGAAGAATTGGGTCTGTTTAATCACTTCCAGTGTTAAATATATCTTTAGCACTATTTATATCTCAAATAGATAGATGAATCAGTGAACATGAAATATGAACTCAGAGTCTCTGAGTTACAATTTAATGCTTAGTTCTCTGAGTTCAGTTGCTCTTTATAAATCAAAGTTTTTCTAAATCTTTTCTAAATCCCATTCAGACATATTTATTTTGCTGTATTTGAATTAAAGCTTAATATATACCATTTTTAAGTTAGTCATCATTTAGGTTTCATGGATTTTTAACTCTAGAAGTGTAATGAGAAATCCTAACATGATGAGTATCCATCAGAAACTAGATTAAGAGAATAAATGAGAAAGAAGGCCAATGATTTTTGACTCTCACATTTATAGATATATTTTCCTTATTTTTCTCTACTAGGACAGGGTTTCAAAGCTTCCACAATAGTGAATATGCTTAGCCTCTGATGAATACAAATTATTTTACACATTTATATATCACTTATAATAAATATTATATTAAGTTCTAAAAAATTGAATGGAAGGTGGTGGGAGAATGAACCTATATAAAATAGTTCCAAACTGAAGCCCTTATCCTGTGGAAATCTATTCGAAAATAGACTTAGGATTTCAAAACTGTGTTTATGTCTCTTTACTTCAGAAAGTATTAACAAAAGCCAGCTCATACACATTTCCATTAAAAAATTTCTTAGCAACATTGGTACTAGTTGTAAATTATTAAAATTGGAAGATACTGAATGAAATCAAGAAAACTGCTGATTATCTTGGCATTAATTTGCATATCCTTGACTTCTAAGGTTATCTATCTGTCTATTCCATTGCCTTCTCCTATTCTAATAAGCTATATAATGCACAGAAACACAATTTTAAAATGCTTTTGTAGTAACAAAATGCATTCATTGCTAAATTTATGCTTTTGGCACTCAAAAAAGATGCAGATGGGCCATAATTCATGGGTTTGTATATCATCCAAATTTGTTTATTTGTTTGCTTTATTTATGTCTGCTGCTTTCAAAAAGGATTTTGAGGTAGACTGTAATAAAAGGTCCATGCAATAGGCTTGTTAACAGAAGATAAATTATCAAAAGCATCACAGTAAGGAATAGAAGAAACGGTTATTTGGGGGTGGGGTGAGAAACATATCAGTTCAGTTCAGTTCAGTTCAGTCGCTCAGTCGTGTCTGACTCTTTGCGACCCCATGAACCACAGCACGCCAGGCCTCCCTGTCCATCACCAACTCCCGGAGTTCACTCAAGCTCATGTCCATCGAGCTGGTGATGCCATCCAGACATCTCATTTTCTTTCGTCCCCATCTCTTCCCACCCCCAATCCCTCCCAGCATCAGAGTCTTTTCCAGTGAGTCAACTCGTCGCATGAGGTGGCCAAAGTATTGGAGTTTCAGTTTTAGCATCAGTCCTTCCAATGACCAGGATTGATCTCCTCTAGAATGGACTGGTTGGATCTCCTTGCAGTCCAAGGGACTTCAAGAGTCTTCTCCAGCACCATAGTTCAAAAGCATCAATTCTTCAGCGATCAGCTTTCTTCACAGTCCAACTCTCACATCCATACATGACCATGGGAAAATCCATAGCCTTGACTAGACAGACCTTGGTTGGCAAAGTAATGTCTCTGCTTTTTAATATGCTATTTAGGTTGGTCATGACTTTCCTTCCAAGGAATAAGCGTCTTTTAATTTCATGGCTGCAATCAGCATCTGCAGTGATTTTGGAGCCCCAAAAAATAAAGTCTGACACTGTTTCCACTGTTTCCCCATCTATTTCCCATGAAGTGATGGGACCAGATGCCATGATCTTTTTTTCTGAATGTTTAGCTTCAAGTCAACCTTTTCACTCTCCTCTTTCAATTTCATCAAGAGGCTTTTTAGTTCCTCTTCACTTTCTGCCATAAGAGTGGTGTCATCTGCATATCTGAGGTTATTGATATTTACAATAAATAGCTAAGAATAGTTACTTTAAGTATCTACTGAATTTAGCCTGTACTTCCTGGAAGCCAGAAAAATGTTAACAAATCAGTATAAATAATATATGGGGCTTCCCAGGAGGTGCGAGTGGTAAAGAATCTGCCTGCCAATGCAGGAGATGTAAGAAGCACAGGTTCATTCCCAGGCTTGGGAAGTTCCCATGGAGGAGGGCATGGCAATCCAGTCCAGAATTCTTGCCTGAAGAATCCCATTGACAGAGGAGCCTGGCTGGCTACAGTCCATAGGATCACATAGAGCTGGACATGACTGAAGCAACTTAGCAAGCATGCAGTTGTGTATTAGTTCATCAAGACAGACAAATTTGAGTTCTATATCTAAGGGACACAACTTTTTAAAAAATCATGAATTTTTCATTACAGAACACTCAACAACATAACGGATGCCATTTTGAATATTCAATAAAGTTTTCACTGAAACATTCTTCCTTTGACCATGTTGTATGTCAAATAGTGATAAAAAGCTAAAATAGTGATAAAAGCTGTTTGTGTTTAGCTCAACAGACTGTATACTACAAATCTACAATGATTCCATCCATAATAATTTATAATTTGCCAGCTAAAGATACTTAAAGAAAAAAGATAGTTTGAAACAACCTTTCTAGACCAAAGGGGCTGCGTTGAGAAGATGGATACTTCAGCTGAGAATAATATCTTAATTACTTGCTGTGGTAAACTGAATATTGGCCCCCAAAGACAGCTAGGTCCTCATCACTGTAACTTGTGAATGTCACTTTATATGGCAAAAGGAACTCTGCAAATACAATGAAGTTAAGGGTTGTGAGATGGGGTGATTATTCTGAATTATCCAGATGGGTTTATGAGTTCAATCACAAATCTCCTTTGGAAAAGGAGGCAGAGAGATTGGACTACAGAGACAGAAATCAATGAATGACTGATGCAAAATGCTACACTGCTGGTTTTGAAGATGGAAGAAGGAAAAAAAGAATGTGAGAAATGGAGCTCTAGAAGCTTGAAAAGGCAAGGAAACTGATTCTCCCCTAGAGCCTCCAGAGGAAGTATAGCCTATGCTACCTTGACTTTAGTCTTGTAGAACTGATTCTGGACTTCTGACTTTCAGAATTTAAAGAGAATAGATGTATAGCGTGTTATGCCACCAAGTTTGTGCTAAGTTGTTATAGCAGCCACAAGAAACGAGTCTACCTAAGATGACATGAAAAATACTTATCTTCATTGGAAGTAAAATATTTTAAAGTATCATATATCATAGGATACTTGCCCAGTGTTGTGATTTGAATGTCTGTGCACCCCACATACACAAATCCATATGTTGAAATCCTAGTGCCCAATACGATGGAATTACGAGATGGGATATTTGGGTTCCACCCTCATGAATAAACCCAAATATGCCATTTCCTAATGAACCCAAATATCCCATCTCCTAATAACATCATATTGGGCAGTAGGATTTCAACATATGAATTTGTGTGTGTGTGGCACCCTCATGAATGAAGAGGGTGGCTCAGATGATAAAGAATCTGCCTGCATTGCAGGAGACCCAGGTTCAATACCCTGGAGGAGGAAATGGCAACCCACTCCAGTATTCTTGCCTGGAGAATCCCATGGACAGAGGAGCCTGGTGGGCTACAGTCTATGGGACTGTAAAGAATTGGACATGACTGAGCGACTAACACCTTCACTCATGAATGAGATGAGTGCCCTTAAAAACAGGCCCTAGAGAACTCCCTTCAGAGAAGGCAATGGCAAGCCACTCCAGTACTCTTGCCTAGAAAATCCCATGGATGGAGGAGCCTGGTAGGCTGCAGACCCCTGGGGTCGCTAAGGGTTGGACACGACTCAGCGACTTCACTTTCACTTTTCACTTTCACACATTGGAGAAGGAAATGGTGGCCCACTCCAGTGTTCTTGCCTGGAGAATCCCAGGGACGGGGTAGCCTGGGGGGCTGCCGTCAGTGGGGTCACACAGAGTCGGACCTGACTGAAGTGACTTAGCAGCAGAGAACTCCCTTGTTCTTTCCACCCCATTTGGACACAGCAAGAGGTCTGCAATGGGGAAAAGGGCCCTCACCCAACAATGTGGGACCTTGAACTAGGACTTCTGGCCTCCAAAACTCTGAGAAACAAATTTCTATTATTTACAATCTATCTAGTCTGTGGTATTTTACACCCAGAATGCAAGGAAATCAATTGCTGATTGCTTGAGTTTGGGGTTGAAAAGTTACAGAATAATCAGCATTTTTAATCTAATATTAAAATCCCAAGAGAATAATTTCAGGGCTAGTTATACATTTTTCTGGTTTTTCTTATTGTAGTTTAGATAATATCTGCAGTATTCTCTTATAGTATTTTTGGTTACATTTTCAGCATTCTCTGGAAAATGAAGTAAAAGGCCTACTCTAGAATATAAGACCCAGTGGGAAAATGGGGCCTCTTCATCCTCTCTGGGCTGAAAAGTTGGATCTTATTTGTAATTTACATAATCCGTGATTTGCAGAGCAGCTGAGCCCCCAAGAGGCAATACCATTCTTATTTGAAAGCTGATTTCCTTTGGTAAAGCTTCAACATTGGATGTGACAAAACAGGCAAGTAACAATGGTTCTTCAACTGCAAAGATTATATGAGTGGGGACCCAGGCTGTGAAACAGAGTACCTGGAGTATTCTTCCTTGAACTACTGACACAAACAACTTTAGGCACTCTTTAGGAGCCAGGGAATAAACATAGAGCATCCTTGCCTGTTTTTCAAGGGGATGAAGCAGGGTTGCCCAATGCACACATGTGAGTCTTGCGTGTGTGCTGAGTCGCTCAGTATTATCTGACTCTTCGCTACCCCATGGACTGTAGCCTGCTGGGCTCTTCTGTCCACAGGATTTCCCAGGCAAGAATACTAGAGTGGGTTGACATTTCCTCCTCCAGGGTAACTTCTCGACCCAGGGATCAAACCCACATCTCATTCTTTTCCAGTGAGCTACCTGGGGAGCTCATGACCTTTAGTTAAAGTTAAAAAAAAAATGGAGCCAACAGAATGAACCCAGAAAGTTTGATGTAATCAAGATTCTTTTTCTTTTTTGTCTCGCTACATGGCATGTGGGATCTTAGTTCTCTGACCAGGGACTGAACCCAGGCCCCCTGCAGTGGAACTGTGTAGTCTTAACCACTGGACCGCCAGGGAAGTCCCTGCTGTATCAAGCTTCTTCTGAAAGTTTCTTTGATGGCTGGATTTGAAATGCAGAAATTCAAGGTGTCTAGTTGAGTTTCCTAGCTTGATGTTAGCTGCTGGATAACTCATGATAACTATCAGCTCCTGATCTAAATGAACTGCACTACGGACTGCTGGAGACTGCCATTATTAGGAACCTTGCTTCCTCTATGTTCCCAGAGGGCTCTGCATCCAGCCTTGAACATTTTTCCTATTGCACTGAAGTTATTCATTTATCTGTCTCTTCCACCACATCTTTGGTTTATTTCTTTTTGTATCTCCATCACCAGCATAGTGCCTAGTATTTAGAATAAGCTGAATAAATGTTTGCTCTATGATTGAATGAAAGGAAACTCTGAATTAGTCTTCTGACAAAATTATTCTCCAGGATCTTTAAATTCTAGGAATCTTAAGGCTGATGGGTAATTTGACAATGCAAATATCAGGCTGTTGTCAATTGACCCTGCTTATCCATCTTGGAATCACTAAAAGTGATAATCAGACACTAGGAAGTCACTGCTACATGCCCCTATAAACCCAACTCCAGTTCACCTGCTTCAGTGGGATTGCCTGGATTGGAAGCTCTATGAGGACAGATGCTTGATTTTTACTCATTTTGATATTAGGAGAATATAGAATAGTGTCTAACATCTAGATGATCCATAAATGGTTATCCAGTGAATGAGTAAGCTTAGAGGGCAGAGTTGAGAAGGTAGAGATGGATGATAGAGAAATCATAAAAGAAACCTTTATAACAGTCTGGTACAAGGGACAATACCTGATCAGGACTTTGTCACCCTCAACTGAGTTCCCCAGTATTGCGTCCAGTGGAAAAACACGCCTGTCAGAAGCTCAGGAGTGGATTTTCCTGATGCATACACTCCCCTTGCCTGGATTCCCTGAAGAATCCTTCCTGGATCTTCCAGTTGTGCCCATTCACTTCTTTCCTCCAAAATAGGTCTCTGATAGGCTTTTAGTGACTCTGAATTAGCATAACATAACAGGACACATTGTACCGCTAACACTGATAGCTATGATTATAAAAGTGAACCAGACATTATAAAGACTTGCCTTCTCGCCTATCTCATAGACTCTCAAAAGAACTATCTCAGAAAATTTACTTCTAACCAGTCTCCATCTCAGAGCAATGATTACACTCTGATCACTGCCCTCATGCACAAAGATGAGTCCTCTCACCCATTCTAGTATCCACAATGATACTTTTGTAGCGTCCCTGTCTCCTGTTTCTACTGAAACTCTTTGAATGTGTGATCTCTAGCATTTAATGATCTCCGAAAACGCCAATGAGCCTTAATCATTTGGAAAAAAAATAAGTGTGGGTTTGTGCTCAGTCATGTCTGACTCTTTGCAATCCCCCATGGACTGTAGCACACCAGGCTCCTCTGTCCATGGTGATTCTCCAGACAAGAATACTGGAATGGGTTGCCATGCCCTTCTCCAGGGGATCTTCCCAATTCAGGGATTGAACCCAGGTCTCCTGCATTGGCAGGCAGATTCTTCACCTGCTGAGGAATTGGGGAAGTCCCTCACTCATTGGAGGGCCCCATAATCCCCATTCATTCAAGGAACATCACTCACTGCCCACAATGTAGCAGAGACAGGATGCTGGCAGAATACATTTTTACAGATAGGATCCTAGTATCTCTTCCACGAACTCTACTTCAAGAACTCTTCCAGAATCCTTCTCCACACTTCTATCCCTGAGTAGTACTTTCACTATGAGAAACAAAAGTACATACATGCTATTTTTATATGATTAAAATGCTATGGTACATAGCATCTTGCATATGTAATATTGGGTTGGCCAAAAAGTTTGTTTGTTTTTTTCTTCTGTAAGATGGTATGGCCAAATCTTTTGGCCAACTGATTATTTATACTTAAGTGAGTGACTGAGTGAAAGTCACTCAGTCATGTCTGACTCTTAGAGACCCCATGGACTGGAGCCCACCAGGCTCCTCTGTCCATGGAATTCTCTAGGCAAGAATATTGGAGTGAATTGCCACTCCCTTCTCCTGGGGTTCTTCTTGACCCAGGGGTTGAACCTAGGTCTCCTACATTGCAGACAGATTCTTTACCATTTGAGTTACCAGGGAAGTCCAATATTTATACTTACTCTTTTGTTTTTTTTCAACTTCAGATGACCATTGTATCTGCTACTGCGGGCAGGAATCCCTTAGAAGAAATGGAGTAGCCATCATAGTCAACAAAAGAGTCTGAAATGCAGTACTTGGATGCAACCTCAAAAATGACAGAATGATCTCTGTTCATTTCCAAGGCAAACCATTCAATATCATGGCAATCCAAGTCTATGTCCCAAACAGTAAGGCTGAAGAAGCTGAAGTTGAACAGTTCTATGAAGACCTATAAGACCTTCTAGAACTAACACCCAAAAAAGATGTCCCTTTCATTATCGGGGAATGGAATGCAAAAGGAGGAAGTCAAGAAACACCTGAAGTAATAGGCAAATTTGGCCTTGGAGTACAGAATGAAGCGGAGCAAAGGCTAACAGAGTTTTGCCAAGAGAACGCACTGATCATAGCAAACACCCTCTTCCAATGAAACAAGAGAAGACTCTACACATGGACATCACCAGATGGTCAACACTGAAATCAGACTGATTATGTTCTTTGCAGCCAAAGATGGAGAAGCTCTATACAGTCAGCAAAAACAAGACCGGGAGCTGACTGTGGCTCAGATCATGAACTCCTTATTGCCAAATTCAGACTGAAATTGAAGAAAGTGGAGAAAACCACTAGACCATTCAGGTATGACCTAAATAAAATCCCTTATGACTATACAGTGGAAGTGAGAAATAGATTTAAGGGACTAGATTTGATAGGCAGAGTGCCTGATGAACTATGGACGGAGGTTCATGACACGGAATCAAGACCATCCCCAAGAAAAAGAAATGCAAAAAAAGCAAAATGGCTGTCTAAGGAAGCCTTACAAACAGCTGTGAAAAGAAGGGAAGCAAAAAGCAAAGGAGAAAAGGAAAGGTACCCATTTGAATGCAGAGTCCCAAAGAATAGCAAGGGGAGATAAGAAAGCCTTCCTCAGTGATCAATGCAAAGAAATAGAGGAAAACAACAGAATGGGAAAGACTAGAGATCTCTTCAAGAAAATTAGAGATACCAAGGGAATATTTCATGCAAAGATGGGCTCAAAAAAGTACAGAAATGGTAGGGACCCAACAGAAGCAGAAGATATTAAGAAGAGGTGGCAAGAATACACAGAAGAACGGTACAGAAAAGATCTTCACAACCCAGATAGTCATGATGGTCTGATCACTCAAACTCACCTAGAGCCAGACATCCTGGTATGTGAAGTCAAGTGGGCCTTAGGAAGTATCACTACCAACAAAGCTAGTGGAGGTGATGGAATTCCAGTTGAGCTATTTCAAATCCTGAAAGATGATGCTGTGAAAGTGCTGCACTCACTATGCCAGTAAATTTAGAAAACTCAGCAGTGGCCACAGGACTGGAAAAGGTCACTTTTCATTCCAAAACCAAAGGCAATGCCAAAGAATGCTCAAACTACCACACAATTGCAATCATCTCACACGCTAGTAAGTTCAGTTCAGTTCAGTCGCTCAGTCATGTCTGACTCTTTGCGACCCCATGAATCACAGCACGCCAGGCCTCTCTGTCCATCACCAACTCCCGGAGTTCACTCAAACTCATGTCCATCGAGTCGGTGATGCCATCCAGCCATCTCATTCTCGGTCGTCCCCGTCTCCTCCCACCACCAATCCTTCCCAGCATCAGAGTCTTTTCCAATGAGTCAACTCGTCGCATGAGGTGGCCAAAGTATTGGAGTTTCAGCTTTAGCATCAGTCCTTCCAATGAACATCCAGGATTGATCTCCTTTAGAATGGACTGGTTCGATCTCTTTGCAGTCCAAGGGACTCTCAAGAGTCTTCTCCAACACCACAGTTCAAAAGCATCAATTCTTCGGCGATCAGCTTTCTTCACAGTCCAACTCTCACATCCATACATGACTACAGGAAAAACCATAGCCTTGACTAGACGGACCTTGGTTGGCAAAGTAATGTCTCTGCTTTTTTTAATATGCTATCTAGGTTGGTCATAATTTTCCTTCCAAGGAGTAAGCGTCTTTTAATTTCATGGCTGCAGTCAGCATCTGCAGTGATTTTGGAGCCCCAAAAAATAAAGTCTGACACTGTTTCCCCATCTATTTCCCATGAAGTGATGGGACCAGATGCCATGATCTTAGTTTTCTGAATGTTGAGCTTCAAGCCAACCTTTTCACTCTCCTCTTTCACTTTCATCAAGAGGCTTTTGAGTTCCTCTTCACTTTCTGCCATAAGGGTGGTGTCATCTGCATATCTGAGGTTATTGATATTTCTCCCAGCAATCTTGATTCCAGCTTGTGCTTCTTCCAGCCCAGCGTTCCTCATGATGTACTCTGCATATAAGTTAAATAAGCAGGGTGACAATATACAACCTTGACGTACTCCTTTTCTTATTTGGAACCAGTCTGTTGTTCCATGTCCAGTTCTAACTGTTGCTTCCTGACCTGCATACAGGTTTCTCAAGAGGCAGGTCAGGTGGTCTTGTATTCCATCTCTTTCAGAATGTTCCACAGTTTATTGTGATCCACACAGTCAAAGGCTTTGGCATAGTAAATGAAGCAGAAATAGATGTTTTTCTGGAACTCTCTTGCTTTCTCCATGATCCAGCGGATGTTGGCAATTTGATCTCTGGTGCCTCTGCCTTTTCTAAAACCTGCTTGAACATCTTGAAGTTCACAGTTCACATCCTGCTGAAGCCTGGCTTGGAGAATTTGAGCATGACTTTACTAGCGTGTGAGATGAGTGCAATTGTGTGGTAGTTTGAGCATTCTTTGGCATTCCCTTTCTTTGGGATTGGAATGAACACTGGACTTTTCCAGTCCTGTGGCCACTGCTGAGTTTTCCAAATTTGCTGGCATAATGAGTATATTCCAACAAGTATTTTGGAAATCTGAGAACACTGAAATTGTATTATTATGCAGAATATTATTGAGAGAAGACTTCTTTTGTTTCCTAAAAAATACCTTCTATCGACCTCAATAAAAGTTTTTTTTTAATTTTTTTTAAGGCTTTCCTGGTGGTTCAGTGGTTAAGAGTTCATTTGCCAATGCAGGGGACATGGGTTCGATCACTGGTCCAGGAAGATCCCACATGCTGTGGGGCAACTAAATAAGACCAGGAGCCTAGAGGCCATGCTCCGCAACAAGAGAAGCCACTGCAATGAGAAGCCTGTACCCCACAAATAGAGAGTAGCCCCCACTCACCTCAACTAGAGAAAGCCCATGTGCAGCAATGAAGACACAGCATAGCCAAATAATAATAACAACAGTGAATGATTTCAAAAACTTCTATCAACAAATAATTGGAGAAGGAAATGGCAACCCACTCCAGTACCTTTGCCTGGAAAATCCCATGGACAGAGGAGCCTGGTAGGTTACATTCCATGGGGTAGCAAAGAGTTGGACACAACTGAGTGACTTCACACTTTCACACATCAACAAATAATAGACATAATCTATTCTGTTTTTTTAAAGCTATATATAGATATTATTCTTTGCTCAGAAGAATACCAAGTATTTGTTCAGGCAGCTTTTGAAGGAATGAACAGACTTTTTTTGCTCCTTTCCTAGTTGTTCAGACTAGTACTAACTTCATGTGTAATTAAAAGGAGAAGGTGAGTCTATTTTGTCTTTTCCTTCTTTTTACTGAAGAAAGAAAATGTGCATCAATGTCTGTCTCTCTTTAACTTGGTCAATTAAGAAGTATTTCCAATTCAGAATCTGAAAAAAATAAAGGGTGTCAGAGTTTCCAGAATTTTTTCCAGTACTTTAAGCTCTAAATCTTATAAAATAGAAACTAGAATAGTCACTTTTAAAATAGTCAAAACTACTTTCCAAAATCTTGAAATCTCTCATCATTATTTTCACTTCATCGAGCCACAGAAGCACCAAAGGGAGCTGTCACAATAAAGATTTGTGCACACCAGAGTCTCTGCTGGGACACGGATATTACCATGAGAGTCTGGCAGTTTGCCTAAAAATCAGAATTTTGAGCAAATAAGGCAAGTAGGCCACGGGCAGTCTGTGTGCAATTGTCAGCTGCTGTAATTATTCCAGGTGAGTTCCATCTCTCAGAAGATCCTTGGCCCTAGTTTTGAGGATAAAAGATGACAGATAAGTGTTTGATAACCTAGTACCACAGTATTTTACAAATCGATCTCTCCTGTCCCATGCTACCATTCACCCCTTTTAGTTTTATCATTCATAGCAAACTATTTCGTTGTTGCTGTTATATTTATGACTTTTCTTTGCCTTCCTAGGCAGATAGTTCATGGTAAGAGTCTTTCTGTCTTTTTGTTTTCTGCTACAAACAAGGAGACTATTTGATGAGGGAAGACGGGAAGGACAAACCAGGGGTTATGGGATTAACAGACACAGACTACTATGTATAGAATAGATAAGCAACAAGGATATGTTGCATAGCATAGGGAATTATAGCCATTATCTTGTAATAACTTATAATGGAGTATACCCTGCAAAAATTCCGAGTCACTATGCTTTACACTAAAATTAATATAATATTGTAAACAAACTGTGTGTATGTGTCTGCTTAGTCACTCAGTTGTGTTCAACTCTTTGTGACCCCATGGACTATAGCCCGCCAGGCTCCTCTGTCCATGGGATTCTTCAGGCAAGAATACTGGAGTGGATTGTCATTTCCCTCTCTGGGGGATCTTCCTGACCCAGAGATTGAATCGGCATCTCATGTGTCTCTAGCATCTTCTTCCTTGGCAGGCAGATTCTTTACCACCACACCAAAACAAACTTTCAGTTCAGTTCAGTTCAGTTCAGTCGCTCAGTCGTGTCTGACTCTCCGCGACCCCATGAATCACAGCACGCCAGGCCTCCCTGTCCATCACCAACTCCCGGAGTACACTCAAACTCATGTCCACAGAGTCGGTGATGCCATCCAGCCATCTCATTCTCCGTCGTCCCCTTCTCCTCCCGCCCCCAACCTTTCCCAGCATCAGAGTCTTTTCCAGTGAGTCAACTCGTCGCATGAGGTGGCCAAAGTATTGCAGCTTCAGCTTTAGCATCAGTCCCTCCAATGAACATCCAGGATTGATCTCCTCTAGAATGGACTGGTTGGATCTCCTTGCAGTATAAGCGACTCTCAAGAGTCTTCTCCAACACCACAGTTCAAAAGCATCGATTCTTCGGCGATCAGCTTTCTTCACAGTCCAACTCTCACATCCATACATGACCACGGGAAAAACCATTGCCTTGACTAGACGGACCTTGGTTGGCAAAGTAATGTCTCTGCTTTTTAAAATACTATCAAGGTTGGTCATAACTTTCCTTCCAAGGAGCAAGCGTCTTTTAATTTCATGGCTGCAATCAGCATCACTTTACTTCAATAAAATAGGTAGGTAGGTAAGTAGATAGATAGACAGACAGACAGACAGAAATGTTGAGGAAGAGCAAGTATGTGGATTTGAATATTTTGGCCTAATCTATCAAAAGGGTATTCATTAGCTACATGTCACTATTGAGCACTTGAAATATGGCTGGATTTTGAAGACAGTACCAAAAAAACTGCAAAAAAATTGCTCAATAACTTTTTATGATGATTACATGTAATGACAAAATTTTGGAAATGCTTGGTTAGATATTTCAGAAACATTTGGTTAGACAAAATACACTTAAAATTAATTTTACCTGTTTCTTTTATTTAAATAAAACTACTATCATATTTAAAATCACATATTGTGGTTGACGTTATAATTCCATTCCATGGTGCTGATTTAGAGGGTCCACTTCAGAAGGAATGGGTAAAAGAAATTTTAAGCCAGTTAACTAGAGATTTAAAATAGTCAAATTAACAGAGGTATATGTTGAATTTAAAAGCCAATAAATAATGATACATATTCCCTGAGGGCAGGAGCCCAGTGTGTCATGCGTGCATGCTCAGTCTCTAAGTCATGTCTGATTGTTGTGACCACATGGACTGTAGCCTGACAGGCTCCTCTGTCCATGGGATTCTCCAGCCAAGAATACTGGAGTGGGTTGCCATTTCCTTCTCCAGGGGATTGATCTTCCCAGTACAGAGATCGAACCTGTGTCTTCTGCATCTCCTGCATTGGCAAGCAGATTCTTTTCCACTGAGCCACCTGCATATTCTCAGCACCTGGCATAGTTTCTGGTACATATTAAGTACTCAGTAAATAAATGCATGAATAATGAATCGAATTAGAATTATAAAATAAGCAGAAAGTGTTACTTTGTCACTGAAACATTAAAAAGACTGTATTAAGATCCTTACATAATTCTAAATTAAAAAGAAATTCTTCAGTAATAATTAAGGATCTGAACTACCAGGGAAGTCCCTAATTAAGGGTCACTATTGGTCAAATGCACAATCAACTTAGGAACAAGTTTCAGAAACTTATTAACGACTTCCTTTTAACATACATCACAGAAGGGAAATGAGTGGAGGAGTGACAGTCTGGGATCTGTTGGTTCCATTTTAGTGAAATTTGCTACCATAAAACATAGAAACAGAACTAAGTATTGTGCCCTTTGACTGTAGGGTTTTTTTTTTTTTCAAAAAGGTGCTAAATCTAGCATTGGTAGATGAGCTCCAGGAACATATGAATCCTCCAAAACTGTAGAAAAATTGTATTTGTGCAAATGTATGTTTTGGGGAGAGAATACTATGGTTGTATCAGTATCTCAAAATAGGGCCAGTGACTTAATAAACATATTACCAAGCCACTGCTCTGTTGCAACATTGAATAGGATCAGGGTGAAAAGTAAGATAACAGCATCCTGCTTGGATTTCAACATCAGGAAAAGTTATCCTCTGGTTGAAAAGCACTCAATCCTTTTCTGTTTTTAACACCTTACTGAATAGATCTGACTGTCTAGAACTTGCCTTAGAGATTTCAGATAGCCCAACCAGCATTTTAAAACATGGTAAAATAATCTAAAAAGTAAAAAATAATTGAACAGTTATAAACATGTTTGAAAATGCCAATCTATATACTGTTTACTGGAAATATAGTATTTTTGGAATCAATTTTCGCCATGATGAAAAATTTATTTATTTTTTAGTTCATTTATTTTAATTGGAGGCTAATTACTTTACAATGTCCCAAACATAAATTGTTCCTCTGCCCATACCTCTAATCATCCTAACCAAATCAATATCTCTTTTCTTACTGCCATTAAGCTTCCTTGCTTAGACTCTATCATGGTTGACTCTGAATATATTAAATTCAGATAAATCATACGATTTGATTCAAAGGAGGAATGAGATACTTGCCCCGTCTTTGTTTCCCTCTTTTTTGATAACAGCTTGCCCAGTCTGTTTTGGAAAATGACTTCTCACTCACTAGAGAGAGTCTTACTGTGAAGCTAATCAGGTTCACTTCAGACCCATCCCCAAAACAAATTTTGAGAAGAATGTGTGCTCAAGCTGGGGCAATCAGACTGTTTCTTCAAATTGAACTGTTATAAACAGAATGTAATCAAAAAATGAGAAATGGTGGGATTTCATTCATCCTGATGGTCAGACCCTGAGGAGCCTAGGAGGTTCTTAGTAACTGGATGCCCAGAGTCATTCTGTCTCTGAATCTTTCTGTAATCAGATTCTTACGCTTTTTCTTTAATTTCCAATAAATTCAGTGGTAGACTGTGGCTCTTTATGAAGTGGATACATAACCTGAGTCTAGTCATTTACTTATTCCTCAAAAGCAAAAAAGAGAAGAATTGAATATCTAGTCTCCATCAACTATCGAGGGCTCAAATATTGATCTACCTAGGAAGACTTTATGATCTTGTTTGAGGCGTGAAATATTGAAAAATAGTAAGCTGATTTACAGTGAAGGCCAACTAGCTCAAGAGGTTCAAGAGGTACACTGATGGCTCAAGAGTTCAAGAGGTGCACCAATGATTGAGAGGATTATTGAGGTCTGGGGTAGTTCACAAAGATATAAGATGTGACATGCACCGAAACTCACAAAAAGGGATAGATTTTGAGAAAACTGATGTGAGCAAAGAAAAACTCAGGTAGGGAACAGCTTGACTAATTACATAGAGGAAACATATCCAATTGGCCACTAGGGACAGTTTGTAATATGAGAGAGAGAGGAATAAAGCTGAACAGTTAGAAGACACTCAAAGCCATGCTAAGATGTTTGGGATGTGCTGTGCAGTCAATATAGAATCTGTATAGTTACTTTAATGTGTAATTTCATAATATTTCACATTCCAGGTATAAAGGAAATGGAGCAGGATGGTGGTGATAAAAATGAAAATGGACTACTTGATGGGAGAAATCACACAAGAGGGACTCCACAGATTTGATGAATGACTGAACTGATATGAAAGGGAGAGGGTTAGACCAAATAAACCATGATTCCAAGCTCATCAGCATAAATTATGGAAGAGCAATAACACTTTGAACTTGGCAGTCCAAGGAAGGAACTATTTTGATAATTATGATGCAATATAATTTATTTTTTCTATATCTTTTTTTGATAGGTGTAAGGGGGAATTGCTGAAAGGCAGCTCACACTTCAAATACCAAGAAAATGAATACACCATAGAGTACCAATGACTCCACTCATACTGCTGAATATTTGTCCCTTTTATTTTTAGAAGTTAATTGAAGATAACTTTCCATTCTTCCGACCTTTCTTCCTTCTCCTTCCTTCCTCCTTTCCTTTCCATTTTTAGAAGCTTCCTTTGAGGGTGTCAATAGCTATTCTACCCCTAAAACTTAAGAATATTGTTACAAGTGTATAGTTTTGGCTAAAGCAATAGGCTTCCCTGATCTCAGTTAATTCTGGGATCAACCCTTAAGTGGTCTGGCAGCTCCGACCTTTGCTTTCTTGGAACCCAGATGCCATGCTATTAGGAAGTTTGGGCTTTCCTGTTGAAGAGAGAGGCCACATGGACGGGTCTCAGAGGGAAAGACACTGTGGGGGGGCCATCTTGGATCTTTTCACTCAGCCAAGCCTCCAGCTGAAAGCAGCCACATGACCCTAGAACCCACACCGAGTGAAGCAGGAAAACTACCCAAGCAATGAACAGAATTCTCAAATATTATAGAAATTCATTGCTTTAGCTACTATATTTATGAAGTAATGGAAAACTGAAAGAGAAAGGTAAGTTTGAGGTATCTCTGAAACAGGCAGAGATTTCCTGATGTAAGGAGCGATAGAAGCTCATAGAGAAACTGGAAATACAGATTTTTGAAGCCATTAACTCAAAGATGATGAATGAAATCAAGAATATTCATGAGATTATCTATGAGGAGAATATAAAACGAGACGAAGAAGGAGTCTAGGCCAAACTCTCATAAGGGAAGACAAGTACGGCTCATATGGAATGAAACAACAAATGAGATGGAGAAGAAAAATAGAAAAAAAGGTGGAGTCACTAAGACTCAGAGAAGGATCCCATGAAGGAGAAACACTAACCCCTGTTAAGAATGTTGCCAAAAAGTATGATGACAGGCTCTAGTTTACATACAGAATAAGTGCCTCCAAGAGGTTTAATATCATTAACATTATTTGGAAAATTAATTTCCTCAAGGAAGACATATTTGATGTCATATCATTAACCAATCCATGACATATCCATTTCATCTTTCACCAAGTAAATGCTTATTCATATTTGACTTCAAATATAATCATTGGAGAAAAAAATGGCAACCCACTCCAGTAATCTTGTCTGGAGAATCCCACGGACAAAGGAGCCTGGTGGGCTACAGTCCATAGGGTCGCAAAAAGTCGGACACAACTGAGCGACTAACACACACACACATAATCATTTCAAGATAGAAAATGAACAAGCAGTTACAGTTTTAACTTAAGTGCAAGGGCATGAATTGGAAGGTTGTCTATATATCAGGAGGCTCACTGTGATCCCTTTGCTGGCTCCCGAACTGATCCACAGAGACTTGAAAATTGTTGCCCTGGCTTATCGGGCATTTAAATTTCCATGATAATTAGGACTTCCATGACTTCCATGATAATTAAGAATAATTCATGCCATAAAATTGTGCACATTACATGGAAGAGATGATCTAGTGGAGTAACAAGGGTATTCAATTTGACTACTGAAGTGGATCATATTTTACTATCTTCTTCTATCTGCTAAAATTAGTCTCATTAAAATCTATATAATACTCAATAGTAGTCAATGTCTCAATCTATTCTTTAGTTTCAGAACAATAAAAATGAAAAAAAGAGATTTCAATTATAAAGGTATTTTTCAATTTCAGTAACGTATTTCATATATCAAAGATGTACTCTTTCCAAACCAAAATATTACTCTCTGTAATTCACACTCTGCATCAATCTTTTAAATTTTAAACACAAACAAAAACCCTAAGGGGTCATATATAATGTCAGTTCAGTTCACTCGCTCAGTCGTGTCCGACTCTTTGTGACCCCATGAATCACAGCATGCCAGGCCTCCCTGTCCATCACCAACTCATGTCCACCGAGTCGGTGATGCCATCCAGCCATCTCATTCTCTGTCGTCCCCTTCTCCTCCGGCCCCCAATCCTTCCCAGCATCAGAGTCTTTTCCAATGAGTCAACTCTTCGCATCAGGTGGCCAAAGTACTGGAGCTTCAGCTTTAGCATCAGTCCTTCCAATGAACATCCAGGACTGATCTCCTGTAGAATGGACTGGTTGGATCTCCTTGCAGTCCAAGGGACTCTCAAGAGTCTTCTCCAACACCACAGTTCAAAAGCATCAATTCTTCGGCGATCATCTTTCTTCATAGTCCAACTCTCACACCCATACATGACCACTGGGAAAACCATAGCCTTGACTAGATGGACCTTTGTTGGCAAAGTAATGTCTCTGCTTTTTAATATGCTATCTAAGTTGGTCATAACTTTGCTTCCAGGGAGTAAGTGTCCTCTAATTTCATGGCTGCAATCAGAATCCGCAGTGATTTTGGAGCCCCCAAAAATAAAGTCTGACACTGTTCCCACTGTTTCCCCATCTATTTCCCATGAAGTGATGGGACCAGATGCCATGATCTTTGTTTTCTGAATGTTGAGCTTCAAGCCAACCTTTTCACTCTCCTCTTTCACTTTCATCAAGAGGCTTTTGAGTTCCTCTTCACTTTTTGCCATAAGGGTGGTGTCACCTGCATATCTGAGGTTATTGATATTTCTCCCAGCAATCTTGATTTCAGCTTGTGCTTCCTCCAGCCCAGCGTTTCTCATGATGTACTCTGCATAGGAGTTACATAAGCAGGGTCACAATATACAGCCTTGACGTACTCCTTTTCCTATTTGGAACCAGTCTGTTGTTCCATGTCCAGTTCTAACTGTTGCTTCCTGACCTGCATACAGGTTTCTCAAGAGGCAGGTCAGGTGGTCTGGTATTCCCATCTCTTGAAAAATTTTTCACAGTTGATTGTGATCCACACAGTCAAAGGCTTTGGCATAGTCAATAAAGCAGAAATAGATGTTTTTCTCAAACTTTCTTGCTTTTTTGATGATCCAGCGGATGTTGGCAATTTGATCTCTGGTTCCTCTGCCTTTTCTAAAACCAGCTTGAACATCTGGAAGTTCTCAGTTCTTACCTGATGTTAATCTTAAGGTTTCCTGGTTTGAAAGCCCTATGTGCAGGGAAACTAGACAAGGAAACTTGTTTAAAAAAATTATTTCTGAATAATAACAGCAATGAATGAAACTCTAACATACAAAAGTCTCTGATCAAAGTATAGGGAGATATATGTTAGGTTATAAATTGCAAGGAAAAGAAAACTCCAACTCAACTACTTTAAAAGATAAAAGAGGAAGTTATTGGCACACATAAATATTAAGTCCAGTCTGCCATCTTCAGCCTTATTCACTTGTTTGCCTTTCAGGTGACTGATGGCTACAGCATCTTCAGGCATCATGCCCTTCAGATACCATAGAAAGAGTAAAAGGGAACTTTTTCTTTCCTGTTCATGTATGTTTTTCAAGTCTCAGGAATTTCTGCAGAGAAGCATTCCCGCTAAAAGTCTATGCCTCTCAACTCACTGGTCAGAGTGTAACAGGTACCCTTTCCTAAATGAAATAGAGGCACTAGGAATGAATCTGCCATGATTGGCTTAGACCATGTTGGCCTGGGTGGGGAAAAGAGTCAGCTTACTCTGACAGTACCCGGCCCATCAGAAGAGAGTAGATCATGAACAAAATAAGGACTGTGTTAAGAAGGTCAAAGCTGGGGAATATAACAGGCAACCAGCAGCATCTTTAACTGGAAGCTTTGTGATCAAAAGCCAATTTCCATTTCATTCTCAGTTTGGATTTATGGTTTGGAGTGTTTAAGCTGCTAGAATATTAAAAAATGATTTACATGCTGCACGTTTCTCCTGCATCAGAAACTCCTAGTTATTCAGCACCCCCATAAAGTGAAGAGGGAGCATACAAAAGCAACAGTTTATTTCACTGGCTTCTGAAAATGAGGTACACGAGCCAATCTATCTGAGTACAAGAAGAAAATATTTTATATTGTTTTTTATACTCATTTTCTTTTTATTCATTTATTTTTTTTTAAATCAAAGTTTTACTAACATTTCTTCATATAGATTGACCTTGATCTTCCCTCTGTTTGTGTCAGACACTTATAAGACACACCATACCAGCTATATGGAGAGATAAACAAGTCAAACAGGGAAGGGTTTGACAATGCCCCCCTCATTCATTTCTATATCTTCAGAATATTTTGAGATATTATCAAGGTAAAGTGATTTATAGGTTTCATCATCTTAAATAGTAAAATGTTTTCAATACTCTGCAATGAAATGAAGAGCGATTATGAAACTCCCTCAGTCCACATGAAAGTTTATTGGTTATTTTATGGCAAAGTACTTAAAAGAGCTGTCAGATTTACACATACTTTTTTAAGGTTTCTTTTAATGTAAAAAAGGTAGGTGTTCAGAACATGCCACCTTGTTTGTCAGTTACCTATTTCTTAGAAGATACTTAATCAATCAATAAATGGCACAGAGTCAGTCTAGTCAAAGTTGAGGATTCACTTTAAGAATGAGAATGTAACTTAAAAAAATCACTGTTTGTTGGAGAGAAAATGTTGAAAATGGCATGTTTGCAAATGGTTCCATTATTATGTAATTTTGGGCCCCAAGTGATCATATATGCACATTTAAAAACTGAGAAACACGAGTCTGTGGGAGAGGGCGAGGGTGGGATGATTTGGGAGAATGGCATTGAAACATGTATATTATCATATGTGAAACGAATCACCAGTCCATGTTCGACTCATGATACAGGATGCTCGGGGCTGGTGCACGGGGATGACCCAGAGGGAGGATAAGGAGAGGAGGGAAGTGGGAGGGGAGTTCAAGAAGGGGAACACATGTACACCCGGGGCAGATTCATGTCAATGTATGGCAAAACCAATCAATATAATATTGTAAAGTAATTTTCTCCAATAAAAGAAAAAAGAAAGGAAAAAATAAAAACTGAGAAACAGAAGTCAAACTCTAAATTGTTAAAATTTCCTCTGTGAATAAAGTACAAAAATATAACAACTGACTAGATTGGAAACACAACTAGTTGCCTTCAGGGAAAATGAAAACTGACTAATTAAATTTCAATAAAAAGATCTGCATGTTGGAAAACATGCTTGAGATACCAATCGTCGTTCTTCAAGTCCAGCTAACCAAGCACTTATCAGCTGAAGATATTCATTTGGGTGTCCTTACTCCCAAAGTTCTGGAAAAATAAAATTTCTGTGAATATCTATTTCTTAAAAATCATGCTAACTGTATAGAATAGATTTCATAAAGAGTTTTATTATATCTGAATTTGATTATAACTATTGTAATAAATTATCAAAACCCATAACTATTTGTCACTCATTCACAAATGACGATTATATGATGTAAATCCAGAGTAGTCTTTAAAATGAACTTATAGTTACCAGGGGGGAAGGGTGAGGGAGAACAGATTGGGAGTTTGGGATGGACATGTATACAATGCTATATTTCAAATGGATAACCAACAAGGGCCTACTGTATATATATATATAAAAAAACTGTCTTTGATGCTAAAATTGTATCAGATCTTGAATTGTATACATAGAAGGGACTCAACAGAGAAACAACAACAACAAAAACAGAGCAGTCTCTAAAAGTACTAAATAGCAACTCTTTTGGCTTGACAATTCTGAAGCTCATCAATAGTAACATAACAGATAAACTTATAGTTATTTCCATAAGAACAAATTTCAGTGATTTATCCAGGGATCCTCTAGGGAATCTTAAAGAAAGATTTAGAAAGAAAAGTTTCTGTGAAAGTTTCATATTTTTTATTCCGTTTTCCAGCGAGGATTCGGTTTGAGGAAGGCAGAAATAAAAAATTGCCAGATCTGATCACTTCAGATGGGATCGTGTATGCCTGAGAATGTGAATGGTTGTGACAGTGCGATATTTAAAAAGCAAAAATCCTCAACGTTTTCAGAGATGAAGAAAATTTGTTGTTTCTTTCACTTTGAGGAGAATAATCAAGGACATGACAATGTCAGAAACACAGTGTAGAATGTCATTCTGCTGAGATACAGAATCTTCACTATTTGGGAAAAACTAGCCTCTCAGGCAAAGAGCAAATTTTATAACCTCCTATTAAGAGAGGACGAAGACAAAATACTGTAGGATATTACATGTGGAAGCTAACAATTACAAGATTCCAGTGAGTATAATGAAAAAGAGAGAGACTCACAGACACAAAGAACAAACTAGTGGTGACCAATGGGGAGAGGAAAGCGGGGAGGGGAAATTTAGGGGTATAGGGGTAAGAGGTACAAACTATTATGTATAAAATAAGCTACAGGGATATATTGTACAACAGTGAATATAGCCAAGAGTTTATAATAAACGGAGTATAAACTTTAAAAAAGTGTGAACCACAATACTCTTACACCTGTAACATATAAGACGTACAGCAACTATAACTCAATAAAAATTACAATTTAAAAAAAGAGCAAATGAGCACTTGAAGGAAACTTTGTCACAGAGAGGAAATCAAACTCTAGGTTTGCCCCACTGAAATATCTGATTCCTAAGGAACGTTCCAAAAGCTCTTTTTTAAAAATCTCATGATGAAACCCATCAAAACTAAGTCCTACTTAGCAAAATATTAACAAAAATTTGTTCTCCTTTTCAGGTTATCTTTCTGTGAATCTTCTTTAGATCAATCCATATGCTCAGTATTGTCTTTCATCATGTTCTTTCTTATTCTGCAACAAAAGTCATTTCACTTCAGAAAAGGAGCATTCTCCTTTTCCCACTTAATCTAACTAAAATATGCATTATTACATTGAAACTTCTAATAGAGTCTCATTTATTCATATTAATTAAAAGTTTTTCAGCAAAATTACTTCCATATCACAGAGAAAACCAAACAATGGATAATTGTGAATATTCTGTCATTTTGGTGGACTAGCAGAGCTCAGAATATACACAGTTCAGTTCTCTATAGCAGTACAATCCCTTTACACAGTTTCTCAACATGGCAGAAAAGAACATGTTCAATGACAAACCCAAAGATATACCCTCTCTGTAGCATATATAAGAAGCAAAATTTTAAAAGCTTAAAGTTACGCTTAACAATCAGTACTTCAGTATTATGTCTCATATAGAAATGATCGAGGCATCCCATGCATGTCCATCAATTACTTCAATATAATATCTATTCAAGGGTTAGCTGAATATCTTGGAAATTCTGTTCAAACTGACATATTCCTAAACTTACTCACTGTGGAAATCGTTAAAAAAAAACTGTCAGAATAATGGTTCAGTTTGGCCAAACATAAATGTATGTTTTTCATAACGTTAAATGATAACTAGGAGTAATGTTAGTTTTATGATCAGTCGATCTGCATATATTAGGAAAAACATATCCATGTAGAAAAAAAAAAAAACTATGCTTGTGTGATACTTGATACTTAACACTGCCAAATCAGAGAAGATATGGTTGATTTTATTAAACACTAAAGATTAAATGTGCTTTTTCTTATCCACTCTTTACCTAAATTACATAAATTTGAAATCTTACAATGTTTCTGTGTTGTATTTTTGGAGAATATATTTTTTTAATCCAGTACATTTAAAGGATCAGTACTTTAATTTCCTTATTTTCAGGGAATTTTAGAAAAGTTCAGTTTATATAAGTAGGTATTTTGATATGCCTCTCAGAATAGAGTTTCTCTAATTTAAGAGACTTTATAAGCTAATATATTAATTCCACTTGGAGGTAGGAAAATAAACACTAACATAATAAGAGGTGAAGGTATTTCTGAATTATAGACATATAGACATACAGTTCATGAAAAATAGACCTTATAAATTCAATTCTATAATTTCAGCTATAGGGCAAGAGCCAACAAAGAAACAGAAACACTGCCTGGTACAGATGAAAGAGCTGTTCTCCTGGACAGCATAACATTCTTTATTGATTTGAGCTCAAAAATAGACAAAAAGACTAACAAACCAGATTCCCTGTTGTCACTCATTCAACAGAGATTAGAGTTCTATAAACCATTAGTCCATTTAGAGGGATCTCCAAATTGTCTCCTTAAAATCAAGTTCCCAATCATTGCTGCCAAAAATGGGTAATAACTTACTAGCTGTAAATGAACCAAAATAGAATAGAAACACAAAATTATTAGAGAGGAAAATTAAAACCAGAAAGACAGAGTCAACAATGTTCTCTTGGTGCTTTGGATTCATCCAAGGAGAGCTAAGAAAAGCATATCTGGGCTTCAGCTGCATATGACATACACATATCTGTCATGGAAATTTACCTGGCTCTGTCAGGTGAATTTATTGGACATCTTGTTGCAATTACCAAAACAGATAAAAAGTATTATTTTCAAACAGGATCAAGTCATGGCATTCATATAGCCACAAAATGAGCACATGTTTACAAAGATTCTAATTTAACCCATGAGGAATGTACAGGTGTTACAACTGGTTCAAAAAAGGGATCCAAAGATAGACACTGGAATATTGATCAGAGGTATTGGGATTATTATGTAAATAGAGGTAAAATTGGTTTTATTACAATGGGAGAGGGAAGACAATTGTTAACTTTTTACACCAAAAATCAGGACCAATAGTCTGAAAGCAAACAGAGTATCTGAAAATGAGATTGCCAGGGAAAACACATTCAACTAAATCTTCATGAAATCAGTGACATGGCTTGTTGGGGGTCACTCCTCTATCTACAGCTCCTAGAGCAGTGATTAACACCAAAGCTACATCAGTTTGTATTAGACCAGTACTTCTCAAACTTGAATGTTCTTCCAAATCTTTACCTGGAGATCTTGTTCTAATGCAGATTGTCTTTCAGTATGGGTAGAGCCTAAGATCCTGAATTCCAACCAAATCCTACAGATATACACACTGTTAAATCGAGGACCATACTTTGAGTGGCAGGCACAGGCTCGCCTGGGTGGTATAAACGATTCTCAGGGGATCTCTCCCTTAGGATCTGGAGCACTGGTAGAGTGGCTGGCTCTGAACACTGAATGCAAGTAGCATAAATGATCAGACTTGATGTCATTGATGAACCTATATAAGCATTCTACTGAATTTTTTATTCTTTGGCTCAGCTGGTGCCTGGTTTTCCTTTAACATAATTAACCAGAAATCAGTAACTTCTGACCATCTGCCAGAGCTTCATTTAGATGATTTCCAGGCATTTCATTTCAGTTCAGTCCAGTTTAGTCACTCAGTTGTGTCCAACTCTTTGCGACCCCATGAACAGCAGCATGTCAGTCCTCCCTGTCCAGCACCAACTTCCAGAGTCCACCCAAACCCATGTCCATCGAGTCAATGATGCCATCCAACCATTTCATCCTCTGTCATCCCCTTCTCCTCCTGCCCTCAATCTTTCCCTGCATCAGGGTCTTTTCCAATGAGTCAGCTCTTTGCATCAGGTGGCCAAAGTATTGGAGTTTCAGCTTCAACACCAGTCCTTCCAATGAACACCCAGGACTGATGTCCTTTAGGATGGACTGGTTGGATCACCTTGCAGTCCAAGGGACTCTTAAGAGTCTTCTCCAACACCACAGTTCAAAAGCATCAATTCTTCGGTGCTAAGATTTCTTTATAGTCCAACTCTCACATCCATACATGACTACTGGAAAAACCATAGCCTTGACTAGACGGACCTTTGTTGGCAAAGTAATGTCTCTGCTTTTTAATATGATGTCTAGGTTGGTCATAACTTTCCTTCCAAGGAGTAAGCATCTTTTGATTTCATGGCTGAAGTCACCATCTGCAGTGATTTTGGAGCCCCAAAAAATAAAGTCTGACAATGTTTCCACTGTTTCCCCATCTATCTGCCATGAAGTGATGGGACTGGATGCCATGATCTTAGTTTTCTGAATGTTGAGCTTTAAGCCAACTTTTTCACTCCCCTCTTTCACTTTCATCAAGAGGCTCTCTAGTTCTTCTTCACTTTCTGCCATAAGGGTGGTGTCATCTGCATATCTGAGGTTATTGATATTTCTCCCAGAAATCTTGATTCCAGCTTGTGCTTCTTCTAGCCCAGCATTCCTCATGATGTACTCTGCATATAAGTTAAATAAGCAGGGTGACAATATACAGCCTTGAGGTACTCCTTTTCCTATTTGGAACTGTGTCCAGTTCTAACTGTTGCTTCCTGACCTGCATACAGGTTTCTCAAGGGGCAGGTCAGGTGGTCTGGTATTCCCATCTCTGTCAGAATGTTCCACAGTTTATTGTGATCCACACAGTCAAAGGCTTTGGCATAGTCAATAAAGCAGAAATAGATGTTTTTCTGGAACTCTCTTGCTTTTTTGATGATCCAGTGGATGTTGGCAATTTGATCTCTGTTTCCTCTGCCTTTTCTAAAACCAGCTTGAACATCTAGAATTTCATGATTCACGTACTGCTGAATCTTGGCTTGGAGAATTTTGAGCATGACTTTACTAGTGTGTGAGATGAGTGCAATTGTACGGTAGTTAGAGCATTCTTTGGCATTGTCTTTCCTTGGGATTAGAATGAAAACAGCCCTTTTCCAGTCTTGTGGAAACTCCTGAGTTTTCCAAATTTGCTGGCATATTGACTCTATACTTTTACACCATCATCTTTCAGGATTTGAAAAAGCTGAACTGGAATTCCATCACCTCCAGTAGCTTTGTTTGCAGTGATGCTTTCTAAGGCCCACTTGACTTCACATTCCAGGATGTCTGGCTCTAAGTGAGTTATCACACCATCGTGATTATCTGGGTCATGAAGATCTTTTTTGCACAGTTCTTCCTTCTCTGGTGGCTCAGATGGTAAAGCATCTGCCTACAATGCAGGAGACCTGGGTTCAATCCCTGGGTCGGGATGATCTTCTGGAGAAGGAAATGGCAGCCCACTTCAGTACTCTTGCTTGGAAAATCCCATGAACAGAGGAGAGTGGTAGAGTATAGCCCATGGGGTCACAAAGAGTTGGACACGACTGAGTGACTTCACTTCTTCTGTGTATTATTGCCACCTCTTAATATCTTCTGCTTCTGTTAGGTCCGTACCATTTCTGTCCTTTATTGAGCCCATCTTTGCGTGAAATTTTCCCTTGGTATCTCTAATTTTCTTGATTTTGTAATTTCCAGGCATTAGCACTAGGAAAAAAATGATGGAGGCCAAGCGTATCCTTACTGCCTTCCCGATTCTCTCCTTATTCTCTCCCGCTCCTTGATACTCTCCATCAGAGTGTGCCCCCCCCTTCAAAACGTGTCTTCTACCAAGAAATCACATGCTACAAAATAATTTTCCCTCTTTTAACCACACCGTCCACACACAAGGTGGATTATGACAAGGTGATGATGATGTTAAACAACTCAAGCTCTCATGGGCAGGTTTTAGACAGTTTCAGTAGTTAAAATATTTCACTCTAAGTTGCATATGACTCAGAGCTTCCATTCATTCTCAGCACTACATTTCTCCATACTACACAGAAGTAATACCATGTTCCTCATCACCTTGCTCATTGTCATTTTGGCTTATGCAAAGAAAGCCTTGTCCATTATGGAGTAAATTCATAGGGGCAGAGGCCTTATCTATGTTGCTTACCACCGAATTTCTAATGCCAAGCTTAGGGGCTGCCATATAATAGGTGCTCATGAGTGAATGAATGTGTGCATATTCAAAGAAAGCATGCTGATGCCAGTAGGCCTCAAGGGCAGTATTTGTTAAAATGAGTTTTAAGAGTTCACAAGAGAAATTTTAAAGTACTGTATTTTCACTTTGGAGATAATCCAAAACTATTAGCTACCATATAATTAAGCATTGCCACAAGACTTCAGTGCTGGAGTTGTATCTGTGCCTACGACTGAACCAGAGCCAAATAGTACCACTGGGTGGAAAAAAAACAAAACAAAAGGTGCAAATGAAGGGTCTGCAGTAGTTTGAATAGAAAAAAGCAAAGGGAAATGGAGCTATAATTTAGCATTCAATGGTGTGCATGTGCAGAACTCAAGAGTGCTACTGCAACTGACAGAATATGGACAGCAAATATTTTTAAGCAGAAGCCCATTGGTATCATTTACCCATTTGGAACACTGGGCATGTTATCTTGCCTCTGATAGCAGTTTTCTCAGGGAAGAGAATAGAGAAAAAGGGAACAGCCCAGGGACTTATATCTTTTGAACTATATGTATAAAAATCAAATGATATTGCCAAATACCATTTTTTCAGGAAGGAAGGAAAGGTGGAACTGGGTCTAGAAAGAATTATTTCACATTCCTTTTGTTTCATTAGTTTTGAGACTGAAACTCAAGATATGATTTCAATAACACGTGGAAGAATAACTGAGCCAACCCCTCTTTTGCTCCTTAAAATTCAAATGTCACCTCCCGCTGGTGCCAGCTTCACATAAGACCTTGCAATGTCCATGGCTAATGTATCTGCAGTCTAAGTTATATGGTTTCAAATTCCAAGATGTTCATAAAAAATACCCCTTGCATGGAAGTTTGGGTTGACCGAGTTTCATTTTTAGGATGAAGCAATGATGACCCATTAAAAAATAAATATTGAAGGTATATACCAACATATTTTTTGGTGGCAAGCAACTATAGGAGGATGTACACTTTCCTGGTTTTGTTCTAAAAGTGCTGGAATCAAACAAGTATAATTTATCTATATGTTCCAAGAAATAACTGCTCTTGAACAGAATGACTGTGAACCAATCAAACACTTCATTGAAAAAGACTAATGCTCACTAATAATCATACAAAGTTCCATGTATTATGTGTCTATTCATCCAAAGCAGTTGTGATATAAACTCAGTCCAATCCCAACCATTCTCTCACTTTCCAAGAACCACCATGAAATTATCCAGCCTGGGCTAGAAAGCCTCCAAGGATCCCTTTTCAACACACTCCCAAGACTGCAAGTAATCAGTGTTCTTCCTTCACTGCACTAGGACTAATTAACTTAGCTTTTGCTCAGTCAACAGGTTATTCTGTTGTGGTTTGGGGAAGTTTCCAGTCAACAGCATTAAGTCGCCAGACCTGCTCTTAACTTTGAGAGAGGGTACAAAGGATAAAGAGATATATTTTCTAGCCTTAAGAACTTTATCCTTATGACAAAATGTGTAAGTGCCACAAGAATTCAAAGATGAGAAATAGCAGTATCAACAACGTTTCTCACAGGATTCCAGGAGAAGTTTCAGAAGGACTTTGAGGTGCTTGCAAGACTAATTTAGGAATTAAAACATTTTTTAAAAGTCTCCACAATAATAGAATTCAGGACACATCTGTGTCTCATTTTCCCCTCTGCAAACTCTGTTGGCATTTCATCCCAACAGGGGCCTTGGAGGAATAGCTGTAAGATGGAAAAAGTCCATTGGTTATTCAGGAGAGCTGGGTTTCATTTTTAACTCTTCCAATAATTTATAATCCAATGTCTGAGAAGCCATTTGATGTATCTGAGTTGTACTCTGTAACCTGATAAATGTGGAAGTTGTATATAATACATGATCTCTAACATCACTTGCAGTGTTAACAGTTTAGAATTCTTGCTCATATCCCTTACTTGAATTAAATATATATATATATATATATATACACTTGCAGATTTCCTTTTAAATCAGCACAAGAAAAATCTCAAAATGATAAAGCAGTTTTAAAATGTGTATTGTGACAGCATCTTTGCTCTGTTAGCCTTTATGTGTGCCTATCTGTTTGATGTACACAGCTCATATAAATGCTAACGGAATACATGACATAACGTGAGTGGAGAAAGTGATACTACAGACCCACTCCACTTGCTCAGGGGAAACCATCTCATTGAACCTATTTTGGACTCTATTGAGATGGAAGATGTTTTATTTCCACAATGTAAAGTTATTTCAGACTTAGATTAAGACAAAAGGAGTCGCATGTGAATTCCATAAATTGATGAAGAAGGCTCAAGTTCACAAATAGAATGGAGGATGCAATAGTAAAGGAAAATGGAATTGCTTGTCATCTTGTATAAGTCAATAAGGTATCCTTGCATGTTATTTCCCATCTTCACATCTTATATATTGAGACATCTTGTTGTCTGCATTCAAATTAAGAAATAGAAAAATTGCTGTCAGAGTCACCTACCAAAAACACACCAAGCTCTAAAACCTACAATGGGTCCGAGGAGAATAACAGACACGTGACACTGACCTTGATCCAACCTATATCTCTTGGAGTCTAATGCCGTTGAGTCCAGACTAGATGAGCCCTTCCCCGCCAGCAGATCCACAGATGCATGAGTGAGAATTAGGGACTGCTGTTTGAAGCCACCAAATTTTCAGATGGTTTACTATGCGGCCTTAATGGGGAAATGGGGCTTCCTAGGTGGCTCTAGTGGTAAAAAACCCACTTCCCAATGCAGGAGATGTAAGAGACAGGGGTTCAATCATTAGGTTGGGAAGATCCCCTGGAGGACAGCATAGCAACTCACTCCAGTATTCTTGCCTGGAATATACCCATGGATAGAGGAGTCTGGTGGGCTACAGTCCACAGGGTCACAAAGAGCTGGACATGACTGAAGCAACTACCACACACACACAATGGGAAAGTACCTAAGTAATAGATTAAGGAAAGACTATAGGGGAATAAAAAGAAATAGTTCTTCTGCCTGAGACAGAAACACAGGCTTTCCCACCTGCAGAGCGAGCTCTCCATGTGGAGACACAAACATATAGTCAGGGCTGGTAACATGGGCCCAAGCTTATTGGAGGAGAGAAAAAGAGGAAAAAGTAATTTAATTACTTTGAAACACATTTTAAGTCATGAAGGTAAGTGTCAATAGTAATAGTAATAAAAAATCAATAAAAAGCACTAGTAGAAGTGGTACTAGATATTTCTAAGCTAATATTAAAGAATGGTAATTCATGAAAAGATGTTCCTTTAAAAGTACTTGAAATAGTATGCTTCAAAGGGAAAAGGAAGATTTTCTGGGGCAAAATACCACAAAAGGAAAAGGAGAGACCATCTTGCTATAGCAAAATCACTGTGAATACTAAATCAAGAAAGGAAAAAAAAATAATGTCTACCTTTGTCTGATTTTATTTCACAGTCTAATGGTCTATATAAAATGGTTACATAGGTGTAAAGCAACGTAAAATTCTATTCATGAGAGCAAATCTATAACAAAAATGTCTATAAAATTTGCAGAAGAATTCTATATAGAGTCAATAAACAAATACAGAAAATGGTTAAGTGCCACTGTATCATTTTTATTCTCATATATTTCTCTCGGGTTCTCTTAGGATGTTATGTAGACTTTGGTCTTGGTTCAGAGTTAGATATTTTGGTTCTGAAACTGAATAACCTGCTTTGGAGTTGAGATTAGAGGAATTTCCTTTTGAACTAGAAATGACATATATTATTTATACCTTTTATTAGCATTCTAAAAGTTTATGAAGGAGTCAACTAAGAAATAGAATATCTAATTGGTCATTTGAGTCCTTAATTAATTAGTTTTAAAATACACCCTGACCCTGGAGGAAAAAAAAAAAAAAGGTTATCAAAAGAAAACAATTTCAGACAGGAAATACAGTCCAGGGTCTGTTATAAGGGAATACATAGATAAGACCCTGTGCTCATTTGCTGCCTTCTGCTTTCCTATTTCAGTTAATCAAAGTTCAGTTCTCATAATAACTGAGGTCTCAGCTTCCACTTAAATATGCCTGTCCCTTGCCATGCACACCAGATCATCTGCCAAATCCTATCTCTAATACGTCTTTTATATGCCCAAGCCATCACCCTTACTCTGACCTCAATTCCTCCTATCAGTCCTATTTCAACAGGCTACTGTGAAAGATGACAAAAAATGGCCACAATACTTTGTAGCAACTTCCATCAAAAGTGGAGTACATTTCCCTATCCCTTGGACATGGGCTAGCCACATGATCTCTTTAACCTAAAGAATGTAACAGAAATGATATGGTGTCAGTTTGATCCTTGACCATAAGAGCTTCCACTTCTCCACTCCTATAAACTGTTACCATCACATGAAAATGCCCAGGCTAACTTGCTAGGTAACAAGACATAACAAACTTAAACCTGCCTATCACCCCAACTGCAGCCACACAGCCCCAAAATAAAGAGCTGGCAGGATGACTAACAGCTGACACAGATGCACGTTTGAGTCCAGAAAAACAACCACCCAGCAGGTGGTGGTGGTGGTTCAGTCTCTAAGTCGTGTCCGACTCATGATCCCATTGACTGTAGCCCACCAGGCTCCTCTGTCTATGGGATTTTCCAGGCAAGAGTACTGGAGTGGTTTGCCATTTCCTTCTCCAGGCGATCTTCCTGACCCAGGGATTGAACCTGGGTCTCGTGCACTGTAGGCAGATTCTTTACCGATTGAGTACCACCCAGCAGAGCACAGGTCAAATCACCAACTCAAAGGACAGTGAGGCAAAACCAAAAGTAGTGTTGTTTTAAGCCACAAAATAGTGTTTGTTCTGAGGAAGTGTGCTACATAGGAAACTCTCAATTGATAATCTACTAATTCATCTACTCATGTAGAAATAACACTTCCAATCTGTTGGATGGAACTGGAGGCATAAGAATTTAAAAAAGCAAGAAATACTTGGAGGCTGAGAGTGGGGATAATGTGCTGGAAAAATAAGAAATATAATAAGATCTTTTTCAGAAATTTTTGATGTCCATCTCCCTAGTTTTTGTGTGGTCTGCCTACTGAAAAGAAGACAAGTGGACTCTGGTATTTCTGGGGTCATTATCACAATAATTAGCACAAATATGGGATATCTGTTATGGCCCAACATAAGGCTAAGTACTTTATGCTTATGACTTCATTTAATCCTTACAACAATCTTAAGGAACAGGTATAATTATTAACTTCATTTTACAAATAAGAAAAGTGAAGCATAAAGAAGTATCTTGCTCAGGCTCCCACACTAAAGGGCAGAAAAGTGCTTTAATCCGGGGGATTTGTTTGGTCCTCTTAATCAACCTGTTTCCCTCCCTTCAACATTGGACCGGAGCTGAGTAGCCAAGATCTTCACTCTCCAGTCCCCACAGACACCATCATCTCTGATTTTTCTTGCATGGCTTCTTAATGTGTAACTATTGAGATTGGTCCTCTATAGGTGTCTGACATCTACTGCATTCCTCATCCTTGTTGAAAGCACTGGTTCTGGGAGTTTTAAATACCCCAATGACTGTATTCCACTCCCAGAGAATCAGATTTAATTGGTTTGGAGTATGGCCCGGACATCAGGATTTTTAAAAGCTCCCCAGGTGATTCTAATGTACAGCCAAGGATGAGAAAGAATAACCGGTACATAGTGATGAGAGAGTATTTATTACCCTACTCTGCTCTTCTGAAGAAAGGTACTTATAAAAAGAACCTTGTAAATCAAAAAATCAAGTCAGGTGATAGCAGAACCAGCAGTACTAGAAGGCAGAAAAGTCTTCCTGACATCATTTTAGGATCCTGTCCCAAAAAAATGCCTTTCTCATATGCCGCACTGCTTGAAATTTTACCATTGGGAAGTGTTAAAGCTTATATCACTGTATTTTTCCACCATGATTTTCTAAAGTCCAAACACACTCCCCTTTACCCCCAGAGAGGACACACTTGCTCATGGAATTCTTACAGCTATGATTCTTCATTTCCCAGATCACTCTCCTCAGAACAGTCAGAAGTTTAGACTGGGGTACCGAGGGAGTATGAAGTCTAATGTTAGAGAAAGGGAAGTGTGCTCTTGGATTGTGGATCACTACTCTTGGGAGTTGTGGCTCTGCTAGGGAACAGAGGAATGAAGTCTGAGAACTTCTGACAGTGTGTGTGAGAGTGGGGAGGTAAGGAGCAGAACCTGCAGGCTAGGGTGAGGTATAGTAGTATTAGGTTGGCCAAGAAGTTAGTTTGGGTTTTATGGAAAAACCCGAATAAACTTTTTGGCTAAGACAATATACTGAGGACTTTGCTAAGTATTGCTTTTTACTTCCACCTAGAGTCTGATAACAGCACTTTTCCTTTTTCTTTATAACATGTGTTTGTTCACTCATTTATGAAATATGCACAAAGTATCTGTGGTATAAGAAAACACTACTGAAAATACAAAGATGTCAAAGATGTATGCCCTCCTGGAGTCTTAAATCTTAAACAACTTTTAATAACATTGTGATAAAATAGAGAAAATAAGATTGGATCGCATTTAGTTTTCTTAAATTCAAGAGCCTATATTAAATGCATAACTTTGACTGGCCTGAATTACTGTCTAATAGCCTTTTGTAATTCACAGTACTTTTCTATTTCACTGATAATTTTAATTCCTAAAGTGGAAACTGAATCACTGACAAACACTTTCATTTTGAAGTAAAGCAGTGCCCTAGAAGTGGAAGAATTTACTGAAGGTTTTTTTTTTTGTGTGTGTGTGTAACCAGCAACATCTTTATGAAATATAAATCAATATTAGAAACCAAAATTAAATTCAAAACCCCAGAAACTTAACCTACACTAATGGAAGGCTTGAAAACTTCAGCAGAACAACAAAGGGAATTTTTTTCTTTCATCTCAGGTATATCTGAAACTAATTCTGCTAAAGAGAGTGAAAGTATTGATTTTCATTTGTTTTGTAAGACCTAATATAATTTCCGACCTTCTAGAAAGAGTCACTATCTTACAATCAAGGCAATAGTGACAAGAGTGATAACATGATGAGAAATAAATCAACAGTTCAAAAAGAATTATCATATGGTACTAAGAAACTATATGTCTTAATAATCATAAGGATCATAGAGGACCAAGGGGACTTTGAAAAAGGTGGATAATGATAAGAAACTGTCCTAGAGGCCTTAATCTGAATTAACTAAAAAGATCTCTTCTAGAGTATTGCCATCTCTGAAACTCCCAGTTACTTACTCCTTGACAGTCTTCTGAAGAAATGAACACTTTAATTGCATTAAGACATGATACAGAATGAGAGGAACAAATGATTAGAATTATGCAGTCATAGAGAGCTGGAATCAAAACATAATCTAAAGAGTGTCACGTTCAGCTGTGTACTCATGTATCATAGATGCGTGCGTGCTCAGTTGCTTCAGTCCTGTCTGACTCTTTGCGACCCTGTGGACCATAGCCTGCCGGCTCCTCTGTCCATGGGATTCTCCAGGCAAGAATACTGGAGTGGGTTGCCATGCCCTCTTCCAGGGGATCTTCCCCATCCAGGAATTGAAGCCGGGTCTCCTGCATCTCCTGCATTGCAGGTGTTTTTTATTTTTTCTTTTTACCCACTGAGCCACCAGGATAAGAGGGGTTAAAAGTGTAGACTTCAGTGCACCATTTCCAAAGATTTTGATTTCATTGTTCTAAGGTGGGACCCAAGAATCTGGAGTTTAGGTGATTCTGCTGAGGGTTATCTGAAGTCCACACTTGGAAAAACCCTACTCTAGTCTTTTCGTTGTATAAAGGATAACAGAGAGGGTGAGAATGAAGCTGCATATTTGAAGAGTAGAGAAAGATCACTGTAATGCCCAGGGGTTCTTCTTACAGTCAACTAAACATTCAGAGTCTCAAGACTGGGACAGTCACACTTGCCCCAAGTCTACTGAGAAGACAGAAGTCAGACGATAGAAGACTCTCCATCAGAATTCTTGCAGCAGTTCAAGTAAATGAGAGTTCACACAGCCCTCTGAGAGCGAGCCTTTCCCAGATGACGCAGTTCAGGTTCAAGGAAACAGTTCTATTAATGCATCAGGCAGTTGGGTAACTGCCCTAGATTAGAAGTCTCACTCCTCATAGATACAAATGTTGCTTGAAACAACCCACTGGCATAGCTTCCAAAGTCCTCCAAGGGGCATGCCCCATATCAAGAGTCCCTACAGGGGACCTCCCCAGTTAAAACTCCATGCTTCCACTGCAGGAGGCATGTGGTTTGGTCCCTGGTTGTGGAACTCAGATCTAACATGTTACGTGGTACGACAAAACAAAACAAAAAAAGAGTCCCTATGCCCAAGGAAGCCCATAACTTCAAAATTTGCAAAAATATGTATGGCTTTTCCAGTCCAGGTGCATTTAACCCATTAGGAGGCATTTTTAACCTATTAAAATAGCATATTATCTTACCTAGGTTTCTAAGATAGTAAGGCCAGGACAGTAAAGCAAGGTGGTTAGACATAAGTCAGTTTCTCTTGCAATATGGTTTCGTTACTACCACAATCATAAACACAATTCCCCAAATGATATTTTTACATGGATCTACCTAAATGGTTATTGCTGGTATCATCTCACTGTTACAGAGAAGTTCCAGGAACTGATGGATGATGAAGTACAAAAAACAAACAAACAAAAAAACCACTTTCCTTTTTTTTTTTTTTAACCAGGTAACACTTTCATACAACTCAATGCAAGTTCCTATATGGTCAAGAAAGTGCCTCAGGATATTCACCTTTCCTTTCTCTCATTTTACCAAACAGAAGCCTCATTTCATAGGGAAAAACAAATTTTCAAGAAACAGACCAGTATAACAGACCTATTAGAAAACAATTATTTATTTGTAAATTTATTGGAGTTGGGGAGAAACAGGAACAAAGAGTCTTGCCAGATTTTACAGTTAAGAACAGTACTTGATATATACTGAATATTGCTGAATAATTATTCACTGAATAAGCTGAATAATAAAAAGCAGCGTCATTTAATTTCAAGACCTCTAGGGGCTCTGAATTATGAGACAAGAATTACAGAATATAGTGTCATCACAGGAAGAAGGGACATAAATACTATGATCATTTAGCACTGAAAAACCCATTCTTTTTATCCTTTCTCTTTTTCTCACCCTCTCTCAGAAACTCAGAACGCCACACACAGCTACTGAAATGCAACTGGGAGAGTTCTACGTTGCCATTATACATGGCAATGTACATGTCTGTACATCATATACTTTATATATGGGAGGGGAAATATACAAGATAAAAGAGTAGACAATAGCTACAGATTAAAGAAACAAGATTAGAAAGGCATCTATTAGAACAACAAGGAAAAAACTGCAATCTAACTAGAAATAAAGTGCTGTATTTTCCTTGATACCAAATGTTCTCAGGTCTCTTGATGGATCTAATGGATGCATAGTAGCTACTAGGAACTAATCTATTTTCATGTATTCTAGCCTACAAAAAAGGGCATTAGGGACAAGCTTCAATATATTTAATAGTTTGAGAATACCTGTCCTCAGGTACAGGTTTTAAATTCTAACTCTGGAATATTTAGGAACTTCAAATCAGCATCACAATATGAAAAGTATGCTCAAGAGTAACTGCTTAGACAAATGATTTTACATATATCTTTGGGATGAAAAGCAAGATACACAAGCTTTTTCATATATTTTCTCCTGCTTTCATTTATACAAGTACAATAAAGCGGTTCAAGTATAAGATTAGAAGCTCTTATCACAACTGTTTGTGGGCAATTTATTCAGTGCAATCTAGTACTCAATACCATTTGTCAGTGGAGGTTTCCGTGGCTCAAGAATGGAACCCCTTCCTGGTATTCTGTGATACTCATCTAACTCTTTTGTTCAAGGCTGTGATCTTTGGCAGACTTAGTATTAAATCAGCCTAGTATTTAGGAAATAAAGCAGAAATTGTAGATGTTTTCATGCTTATTAATGCCCTCTTTATAACTGAGAGCTAGAAGTAAGGAGTCACGTAACACTACCATAAAAGTCTTAGCAATCTGAACAACTGTGTCCAAATTCTCAACACCCCCTTACTTTTAGTAGTCATGTGTTGGCAGAAAAGATATCAAGGTAAACTCACCAGTGTAATTGTATTTAACCAGTAGGTAAGAGCAGAGCAAAGGTCAAACTGTTGAGCCTTTTCACCTTTAGATCTTTTACTAAGAAAGCATCTAATGTCCACTATATTAAATAATTCTTTTCATAAGCATTGGACATGTTTTTATTTCATTTGTCATTTAGATTAGTTATAGCTGTTTTAGAAGCCAACTTGGAACTAAGGAACATGAACACAGATTGATAGATACACACACACTACTTAGATACCTTTGATTAAAAAATTAATTTGATAATTAAAAAATTCATTTGATAATAAATTTTGCAATTAAATTGAAGAAAGTAGGGAAAACCACTAGACCATTCAGATATGACCTCAATCAAATCCCTTATGATTATGCAGTGGAAGTGAGAAATAGATTTAAGGGACTAGATCTGATTGATAGAGTGCCTGATGAACTCTGGACGGAGGTTCGTGACATTGTACAGGAGACAGGGACAAAGACCATCCCCATGGAAAAGAAATGCAAAAGAGCGAAATGGCTGTCTGAGGAGGCCTTACAAATAGCTGTAAAAAGAAGAGAGGCGAAAAGCAAAGGAGAAAAGGAAAGATATAAGCATCTGAATGCAGAGTTCCAAAGAATAGCAAGGAGAGATAAGAAAGCCTTCCTCAGTGATCAATGCAAAGAAATAGAGGAAAACAACAGAATAGGAAAAACAAGAGACCTCTTCAAGAAAATTAGAGATTCCAAGGGAACTTTTCATGCAAAGATGGGCTCGATAAAGGACAGAAATGGTATGGACCTAACAGAAGCAGAAGATATTAAGAAGAGGTGGCAGGAATACACAGAAGAACTGTACAAAAAAGATCTTCCCGACCAAGATAGTCATGATAATGTGATCACTGACCTAGAACCAGACATCTTGGAATGTGAAGTCAAGTGGGCCTTAGAAAGCATCACTACGAACAAAGCTAGTGGAGGTGATGGAATTCCAGTTGAGCTATTTCAAGTCTTGAAAGATGATGCTGTGAAAGTGCTGCACTCAATATGCCAGAAGATTTGGAAAACTGTGAAAGTGCTGCACTCAATATGCCAGAAGATTTGGAAAACTCAGCAGTGGCCACAGGACTGGAAGAGGTCAGTCTTCATTCCAATCCCAAAGAAAGGCAATGCCAAAGAATGCTCAAACTACCGCACAATTGCACTCATCTCACACGCTAGTAAAGTCATGCTCAAAATTCTCCAAGCCAGGCTTCAGCAGTATGTAAACCGTGAACTCCCAGATGTTCAAGCAGGTTTTAGAAAAGGCAGAGGCACCAGAGATCAAATTGCCAACATCCGCTGGATCATGGAGAAAGCAAGAGAGTTCCAGAAAAACATCTATTTCTGCTTCATTGACTATGCCAAAGCCTTTGACTGTGTGGATCACAATAAACTGTGGAACATTCTGAAAGAGATGGGAATCCCAGACCACCTGACCTGCCTCTTGAGAAACCTGTATGCAGGTCAGGAAGCAACAGTTAGAACCGGTCATGGAACAACAGACTGGTTCCAAATAGGAAAAGGTGTACGTCAAGGTTGTATATTGTCACCTTGCTTATTTAACTTATATGCAGAGTACATCATGAGGAACGCTGGGCTGGAAGAAGCACAAGCTGGAATCAAGATTGCTGGGAGAAATATCAATAACCTTAGATATGCAGATGACACCACCCTTATGGCAGAAAGTGAAGAGGAACTCAAAAGCCTCTTGATGAAAGTGAAAGAGGAGAGTGAAAAGGTTGGCTTGAAGCTCAACATTCAGAAAACAAAGATCATGGCATCTGGTCCCATCACTTCATGGGAAATAGATGGAAAAACAATGGAAACAGTGTCAGACTTTGTTTTTTTGGGCTCCAAAATCACTGCAGATGCTGATTGCAGCCATGAAATTAAAAGACGCTTGCTCCTTGGCAGGAAAGTTATGACCAACCTTGATAGTATATTAAAAAGCAGAGACATTACTTTGCCGACCAAGGTCCGTCTAGTCAAGGCAATGGTTTTTCCCGTGGTCATGTATGGATGTGAGAGTTGGACTGTGAAGAAAGCTGATTGCCGAAGAATCGATGCTTTTGAACTGTGGTGTTGGAGAAGACTCTTGAGAGTCCCTTATACTGCAAGGAGATCCAACCAGTCCATTCTAAAGGAGATCAATCCTGGATGTTCATTGGAGGGACTGATGCTAAAGCTGAAACTCCAATACTTTGGCCACCTCATGCGACGAGTTGACTCACTGGAAAAGACTCTGATGCTGGGAAAGGTTGGGGGCGGGAGGAGAAGGGGACGACGGAGAATGAGATGGCTGGATGGCATCACCGACTCTGTGGACATGAGTTTGAGTGTACTCCAGGAGTTGGTGATGGACAGGGAGGCCTGGCGTGCTGTGATTCATGGGGTCGCGGAGAGTCGGACACGACTGAGCGACTGAACTGAACTGAACTGAACTGAACTGAACCTATAAAATAATTCTGAAACATAAATTTCACAGTTTTGGATATCAGTTATATTTTTAGGGTCCAATATATCAATATGTTTATCTTTTATTAGCATTGCATCTGTCTGACGGAGAAAACAATAATCATTTCACTGTTCTATATGACAGTGACATTGCTATGTCCTCATAAAAGACTGGAACTGCCTTCACACATTTCCATATGATGGATCATATTAAAACATTACTTAAATGCCCTCCTATATCCATCATAACACACATGGGTTTACCAGACCACTAGGTTCTAAATTATAAACCTGTGTTTGATTGTGTTATTTCTAGCCCAAAGCATTAGTTTGATAAATTCTTGGGAATATGTGAATTAGGCAAATGTTACTATTCAAATAATAATATATTTTCATTTATCTTATGCATGCGTGCCAAGTCACTTGAGTCCTGTCTGACTCTGTGTGACCTTATCAGGCTCCTCTATCCATGGAATTCTTCAGGCAAGAATACTGGAGTGGATAGACATGCCCTCCTTCAGGGGATCTTCCCAACCCAGAGATGGAAACTGTGTCTGGTGTCTTCTGCATTGCAGGCAGGTTCTTTACCACTAGTGCCACCTAGGAAGCCCTTATCTTATATTGATAGACATTTTAACATGGCTATAAGTTATTAAAAGGTAGCTAGATTTTTCTTTAGACAATCTGTTTTCTTATTATTAAATGTAAAATAGAAAAAGATGGCATCTGTCATTATTTTTCATAGTATTTATGGTCATGAGAAACTAACAAGAAAATTAATCATCATATGTTCTTTACACTGAACTAAGGGTATAGTGATGGGACAATATGATAAAATGTGAAAATTAGGCTTTGAAGTTATACAGTATTTTTTAATTTTTTAACTTATATGAACATGCTCAAAATGTAAAATATTTCCTGTTTTCACCCTGAAAATGACCCTTGTTTATATACCCCAGGTGGGTCATGTTCTAGCCGTGTGGTCTTGGACAAGTTCCTCAGACTCTCTGAGGTTGAAGTCATAATCATATTAAGAGGTGCATGGAGAGAGTAGGCAACAAAGAAGAAAATACCAACTCAGTTACTTCTTTTCAGTCAAACTCTAGTCAGAACCTGAATACTGTTAAAACATACCATATCTCATATTCATGGCTCCATCCCCACCTCTGTAATGATAAAGCTTCAATGGTTGGGATCACCTAACTAGAAAATATAAGGCATTAAACTGCTAGAAAGTAGAGGAATAAGGCATATTTCTATATTATATAGTAAACAATTCTTTTCAGTTTTGATGAACAAAATTGTTCATCTGCTTGGTGGAATAGAAATTGCATTAGAAAAGATTTAAAGTGGCTGTCAAGGCTCAGTGACAACAAAATCTACAGTGGATAGTTTCTCAAAGTCATCTGCAGTTGTCTGCATGGACGTTCCCAAGGATCACCACATCTCTTTTTTAACCAAGTGATACAGGGCTGAATAAATATTCTGTTTAAGACCTTCCTGGCTCTCTTTTCTTTTTCTATCAAATTGAATTCTTGTTTCTCAAGGCACAGAAAACTGTTGGTCTCTTTATACTGTATTTAGTTATGACAAATCCTATTTTTTAAATTTGTGAAATCATCCCAGTTGAAAACATTACCAAGGCCTAGTCCTAAATACTATTTGTTTTAACAACTCATTCTGTATTATATATGATCCATAGTTCTAAATAAATATGTTTAATTGAGAGTTCACTTGATAACTATAAATAATTTAGTTCGAAACAATATGGAAGATTTCCCCAGAAAAATCACAATTTTAATGCTGGTGTAATAACAGTAAATCATCTTGCATTTATATAGAACTCTAAAGTTCTCAAAAGAACATAAAGTTCACTGTTTGTTCCTGAAAAAGTGCCTGTGTACACAACTGGTATACTTATAGTCCTGAGTTTATAACATTTTTCATGCGTGGCTATCTTTTATTTAATTTTACTTATAATCATATGAATCTGTTGTTCTGTTGTTTTTCAGGTGCTCAGTCATGTCTGACTCTTTGCAACCCCATGGACTCCAACACACCAAACTTCCCTGTCCTTCACCATCATTGTATAATAGATGAATAATATAAAAATGAATCAATTACTCTTGATCTTAAAAATAAGTTTAATAGGTCAGAACAGAAAGATATTATTTATTATCAGCTCAACATATAATCACTGAGTTCTTATTATGTACCACACAACAGATTTCCTTTAGTAATCTGGCACATTACATTGGAATTAGGGGTGATTCCATTTCCTTTTCATAAGCATTTGTATGAAAATATTGACAACCCTCATGTAGCCAGTAGCTGGTTTTCTGCACTACATTTTCCTCACAAGCCCCTTTGAAAATGCCACAACTTTCCTGCCTTCTATTAATAAACAGGGAAGATGCTTGCCAAAAAGAACTTCAAATGAAAGAAAATCTTAGTACCCTGTATACAGAGTATCTGTATACTTACTTAAATGTCTAGCTCTTCTTTTTTGGTAATGAAAGTAACATTACATGTCATTTTACATTGTTTTCTATGTCAGTCTGCTTTAGAATCAAAGACTGCCAGTTTCTGTATACTGGCATGAGCTACATCAATTTTATCAAATAGTTGACTTATACTATAGTCAGTTGACTTATTCTGAACTTCTCATAAAGTTGTATCAAGAATAAACTTTCAGGAGTAGAATACAAGTTTTCCTTACTTGATTTCTAAAGGAAAAATACTGGAAATCAGATTGACTCAAATAGAAGCTTTATCTTTTTTGAGAGAAGAGGAAAGAAAAAAAAAAAACTGCATTGCTACTTAAATCCATTCTGGTCACTTGGCTTCACTTTTCTTCTTGCTTTCGAAGCCTCCCACCCTTGAAGTGAATTTATGGGGAAAACATGGCCTCGGTTCTTCAATGTCACAAGATACGTTTATTTTACCTTCTTAATAATAGTTTAGCTAAGCACAGAGTTTGAGGTTGACAGATCTTAACCTTGGTGCTTTCATGAAATCCCTCTATTGTTTTCTGGCATCAATTCTTGCTGTGACAAATTTGTTGTTGTTCTAATTGTCTTCAGTTTCTAGTAGGTAGTCTTCCTTTGGTTTCTGGTAGCTAATAAGATGTTCTCATTAAACTTGATGTTTCTAGATATGGATTTGGTCCTAATGGACATTCGATGTGCACACGTAAACAGTGGATTCCTGTACTTTTCAGTTCTGGAAAATTCTCAGACATTACCATTTCAAATATTGCTCCCCTAACACTTTCTTATTCATTTCCTATAAAATAATAAAATAACATTGGAACTTCACAAGCTATGTTCCTTGTCTCCTAATTATTCCCTTATGTGTCATTTTGAATCTCTTTGTCTTCTTATTCCGCTTTTGGTATAAATTCCTCTGCTCACTAATTTTCATATTGACTCTGTACTTTCTAAAGTTAATGTTAAGCTTTTTTAAAATTTCTTCTGGTAAAATTACCCTGAAAATATGTTTATAAATTTCAAAAGCACATAAGAGGCACCTGTAATGCCAGCTGCCAGATTTAATCACTTTTTCAATTTAATAATTAACATCTTTTACCCTCATTTGTGTGCTTTAAAAACTAATATGAATTTAGGTATATTTTTAACCAAAATAAATCACACATAAAGCTCAAGTTCTCTTCAATAACAACTTCCATTGCTGACCCATTCCTCCACTATACTGATGTAAATACTATTAAAAATTTGGTTTATATCTTTCAAGTAATTTTTAAAACACACACATATATATGAATATGTACCCATGTAAATTCAGTAATATTTTTTACATTCCCCCATATGCTGAAACACATAAATCTAGTGCATTTCATTTAATTTCATTATATGTTTTTCACATCATGTTTATTTACTCCTCTTTTGTTAACTTTTGCCTATTTCTGTCATCAATTTTTCTCTATTATAAAAATCAATGAAAAAAAAAACAATATCACGCATGTCTTTTGATACATGTGCATGAGTATCTCTCTAGGGGAAACACCAAAAGGTCAAATTTGAGGGTGATGAGGTTTTAGATTTACTCAATATAAAAGTGTACCTGTGCCATCAACCTTAAAAATGACTTCAAAATTTTAAGTCTATTCAGTAGAACATGGTACAGTACATGTATGTTGTTTAATTGATATTTTCTTTTTTTTTTCCACTTAAGATGCATGTTTTTTTTTTCAGTTCTTTTTTTTTTTTATTTTACAATATTATATTGGTTGGTTTTGCCATACATTGATGCATGTTTTTATTGAAGTTAAAAAAAATTTGTAACCAGACAGAAAGAATCAAATAGACAAAAATGTTATAATCTGACTATATATTCTCTCATTCTTGGTGAATCACTAAAATATAACAAAGGATTGTTCTCTACGCTAATTTTTGGGTTGTCCAGTTAAACCATTATTTGGTATCCTTTCAACAGGTTAACCTCTTAACTATTTAGAGTTTCTTCTCAGAAACATTCATATATTATACAGAAACATTCATAGTTTATTTGGGAAACATTCATATTTTATACAGGATATACAAATTTGAGATGAGACCCCCCCCAACCCAAAAAAAAACAAAACAACCCACACGATTGTAAATGCAACACTATCCTAGCTGCATTGTGGTGACTATGTTCAGTCTGCGTCCACTATTTACAACTGGATTTTAATGTTGTTATTTACAGAGGGGCCAAAAGCACTCATCTAAACTAAAGGCGCTCGGGTTTAATGTGCACTTTCATAGCCCTAGGAAAACACAACCACTATATACACTGTAAACACCACAGGCATGAAATCCATCTCCAATCACAACATCAACCTCACAGATCAAGCATACAAGGTCTAAGTAAGGTGCCTGACTTTTCCTTTATAAGCATACTTTTCATCCAAGAGTACTGCTATTCTTTTCATAGGACACTATTCACTTATTTCAAATACGGGGCCAGCCAGTGCTCGAAACATTCCCGGAACCCCTTTTCAGAGATTGCCTGCATAGTCTGTGATGAACTCTGCTGAACGTTCTTGATGGTGGCAACTCTTCGTCCTCAAGGATTTGATGTGGGAAAACAGGAATAGTTATTCACAGCCAGGTAAGTCAAACCGTGGGGTACAACCCTGAATCAAACGCGAGGCATCACTGTAAAATGACAAGACCAGTTTTCTTATACAGATCCTAAATTCAGAGATTGAAGCTGCCTGAGCAGTGGTGGTCCTGATGGAGTAGCAGAGACTCTCCTGGCGTGGCGGCTCTGAGAGGGACACTTCCTGAAATGGTGCATCTAGGTGGCGGTTTGTGGTTTTTGAAATCGGCCTGTTGCCTTGCACATACACTTCAATACTCCTCTTCAGTTTCTGTCCCCTTTGCTTTCTTACGGATTGCCTGATTAAAGCTACGGCAAGCGGGGACCCAGTGATTGTCATGGAGCCCCAGCTTACAGCCAGGGAAGCCCTTCTGAGACCGGTGGCAACACATCCAGTATCCCGGCCCGTAGGGCAGTGCCTGGCAATAGGGCTTGGGGTGCCACCGGCACAGGGACACATCCCCTTTCATGTATTTTTTCTTGCACTGCTTGCACGGATCCTCTCTGTAGTGTGGATCCCGAACCCAGCGAGAATCTGCTGGCCTGATATTGTAATATTCAATGATAAACTTGAAATAGCAGCAGGTACATTTAAGAGCCACTACAATACTTTGGCCACCTCATGAGATGAGTTGACTCACTGGAAAAGACTCTGATGCTGGGAAAGGTTGGGGGCGGGAGGAGAAGGGGACGACGGAGAATGAGATGGCTGGATGGCATCACCGACTCTGTGGACATGAGTTTGAGTGTACTCCAGGAGTTGGTGATGGACAGGGAGGCCTGGCGTGCTGTGATTCATGGGGTCGCGGAGAGTCGGACACGACTGAGCGACTGAACTGAACTGAACTGAACACTCTTAGTAGGAAGTAACCTGAAGATTTCCACCATGATGTGGTGGGGCAGAAAAGCCATATACTGCTGAGGCTCCAAAAGCTGTTGGATTTTAAATCTGGTCTCCAGAAAGTCATGTGACACCTGCTTCTTCCAGTTGGATGCCTCAAGCATTGGTAATGTACTTTCCACAGGAGAGGCCAGTGGGACAAATGAATCAACCGAGACACTTTTTTCCTCAGATGCACTGTCACCTTCAGCAGCCTCTTCAAGCTGACTGGCCTCAGAAGACTCTTCTGTTGTGCTTTCATTTGACTGGGAATAGCCTGCCTGGTGCTGACCAGATGGCAAAAAAAACATCCCTGGAAGTGGGTCTTCATAGGACTCCGAACTGGAAGGCTGGTCTTTCTCTACCTTGGACACTGATACTAATGCACAAAGATTCTTTTTTGCGCTGATCAGGATTTTGGTTAGCAAGTGGCACAAGCTCTTCACGAATGCCATCAACAGCATCTGTGGACAATTCAATGGCTTGGAGACAGGTGAGAGGAGGAAAAGGTGGCCCAACAAGTTCCTCTGTCATTTCCACATCGTGCCTGTTGCTGCTTTTCATAGCAGTCTGCTGATCTGGCTCTAATTCTGCACTGTCTGTGTGCAGACTCATACCTGCCGGCAACGAGGGACAGCCTCGAGGCGCACCGTCCCAGGCCTGGTCCCCCTGAGGAGAACAACGGTCAGCTCTTAAGGGGCTGCAGCCCACAGATACTGACCCCACAGTTTTCACCTGAGTGCCAGGAACCTCCAAGGTGCCTTGTCTGCTTTGCTTTCCTCAGCCTGGGTGCCATTCACAAGCAGCACGTGGCCCACATTGCGGCGAAAGCTGTTATTCCTCGAGAGGCTCCCAGTCTCCCGCTGGCTCTGCTGCTTCAGGCACTCGGACTCCAGCCTGGCTACCATGTCAAGGACACGGACGGCCTCGCTCTGTGGTTCACCAACCTCAGGATTTCTCCTTTCTGCAGGTTCTTCACATGCTCCTGGGGTGGGCAAAGGCTCAGGGGCGGGGGGTGCACCTTTGGATTGCCCGGAAAACTGCACCACAGCAGGTGAGTTAGTGCAGTTTTTTGCACAACTGGCTAGCAGAGCGCTGGCTCTTTGCTCAAGGAAGGCAACCATCTGTATGACCGAAAGAGGCCTCCCGGCATACATGCTGTCCCCGCCATCACTCACATAATGCACAGAACAATGCTCGATGTCACATGGAAAAGGCTCAGGCTGGTAGCATCTGCTGTTGACCTCCTTCATCCTTTCTAACTGTATCTTGGCTTTTTTAAGATCCCCTGATTTTTCCCTTCTTTTCGTAGCTCTCCCATCAATATCCCAGGAGGTTTTTATTTTCATAGATCCTATTCTATTACTGCACTGGTGGGCTGTAAAGAATGCTATCTTTTCCTTGGTGTTTCCTGGCTTCACAACAGCCCAGATATCGAGCGGCCCTTCCCCTTCTTCACCCTGGTGGATCGTTGCCGACGGTGCATTCTTCTTGGTTTTAACATTCAAGCTGCTCTCTTCAGGACTCTTCCCACTCATACTGCACAGAACATTTGGAGAAAGGATTCCAAAAGGCTTTCGAGATGATGCTTTACCAAGAGAGGCTGAAAGAAAGACACTTGATTTCATATAGCTACCTTTGCATTTTTCATCGCTGATAGCCCACTGGTGGCTCATAGTTCTCAGAGTTTCCGTGTCAATTTCCAGAGGTTGCCCTTTCTTCTGGAGTTTCCAGTATGGCTTACGGTGCATAACAGAGGTTCTTTCTCAAAAGACTGACAGCCAGGCCTTCACTTCCAGGCAGTGATTAGAAGAGACGTCTCTGGGGAATTTGCCCAGGGATTAGTCTGCGCCCCTGCCCCGACTGCGGCCTGGCCAGGGGCTACACACCCCTATACGGTGCGGCGGTGGGAGGCCTGGCTCGCTCCCCACCGCTGAGACAGACCGAGCGCCCAGTGTGGCGCGGCGGAGCCAAACGCTCGCCCCGAAACCCATTTGTTTGGCTAAAACTAATTGATATTTTCATGATTACTAATGAAGGTGAGAAAACCTCTGTGCTTATTGGTTTCTTTATCTGTTTAAATATTTTTACTATGTTGAATTAGGTTATTTCCTGTTAAGTAGGAATTATTTGCATATTCAAAACAATGATCCTGTTCTATATATTGTACAAAATTTCTCCAATAATAAAATTTAGTTTATTCACTAAGTTCATTCCTTTAGGTATTTTTAGGGCCTCTTATTGTTTTCTTAATAATTCTTTTTTTTGAATAACTGCTATCTATTTATCTCTTAGGCAATCATGAATATAATTATTTTAGTTTATTTTCATCTGAATTAACTGTATAATTTGAGTGTCAATTCATTGTCTGTTTTATTTTTAAACTTTTAATTTATTGTCATTTTGGATAAGATTATTATTATTTTATAAAATATGATCAAGTATCTTTATTCAGTCATATTACTGTCATTACTCCTTTAAGAAATAAAAAGAGGAATGCAGGAGGGTAAGAGGAAACAGAGGAGAGGAGGTGACGTGACAAAGGCAGAGAGTTGGTGAAAAACATATGATTATGCTATACTGCTACTTTGAAGATGAAAGCATGGGCCAAGCCCCTAAGAAATGCAGGTGGTTTCTAGAAACTGGAAAAAGCAAGGAAACAGATTGCTGCCTGAAGCCTCCAGAAGGGGTGCAACCTTATTGGTACCTTGATCTAACCCAGTGAGACCCATGTTAGATTTCTGACCTACAAAATATAAGATAATATATCTGTGTTGTTTTAAGCCACTAAGTTTGTGATAATTTATTATAGCAATAAAAGGAAATGTAGCCTCCTAAGAGTTAGACTCTGCCAATAGGAAGATCTCATCAATCAGTTTCCATCCCACTCACCAGTTTGCACAGTGAGCTCGCCCTAGTTACATCCTTCGCAAGGAGCACTGTTAGTTTCAAAGAACCAAAGGATATAAATTCCAGGACATCTCTTCTTACTTCCAGGTTTTGATCCCAGCACACTATGCCCTTAGATCTGCCTGCCAAACTGCGCATATTTTGTTTCTGCCTTTTGTGTTTGGTCTGGAGAGGTTTACTTTGTTGGCATATGTCTTTTATCTGTTTTTATATTTTTTTCATTATTACTATTAGAAAAATAATGATAATATTTTACTGACTTGTTGGTGAAGACAGTTTTGTAAAGTAATGCCAGAGACTGCCCTACTATTCTAATAGCAAACAAAGAATACATTTATAATTTCTAGCCCTTTCCTCTCTTGCTCTATTTGTTCCCTCTCATTTCTGTTTCTCCCTTTCATACGCTCAAACTTTCAAAAGTTTGGATAAGGAAAACACACAGAACTTGCAGAAGTGGCAACATCTTGAACCAAGTACTCTCCAGAGTATCTTGCCAATTCTGAGTCTGTTTACCGTGGTCATTATTTCAGAGGGGGTCAAGATGCAGGAATGACCATAAAAGACAAAATTTGAAAGGAGGAATTCAACCCACATGGCTCCCATCTCAAAAGTTTGCAAAAAAAAAAAAAAAAAAAGAAGAAAAGAGAAACTTTTTATAAAATGTAATACATCTTTAAAACTATATCCAAGTGAAAAAACTTGTTTAGTAGAAAATAGGTTCTCATTTCTTTTTCAGGCAAAGTGTTATAGGGAAATAGGACATGCAGAACAGAATTCTAAATCAAGTAGTTAGTATTACAATATCACTAATCAAGTACTCTACAATCTGCATTAGTATACGAATTCATGGATACCATTTTTTCAATGTATATTAAATCTGGGAACAGGGTTGATAGGCTCTAATGTACCACTTATATCCAGTATCACCTCTTGATATCTTCAAAGAAATAAATGATAATTATCAGTAATAAAATAAACCAATCAAAAGTACCTGAAAGCTCTCTACATTCTCAAACATGTATTACCCTTATATATTTTTTCAACTTAGTAAAAAAAAACAAAAACACTCTTTTTAACAAGAAAAAATTGAAAAACAAAAGATTATGATTGTCATCTTATGAAAGACTTTCCAATTTATGAGGGAATGTTTCTCAAGGTCCTACCTAAATTACATAATCAACTATAAAGAAACATGTCACCTAAAGTGATCTCTGGTTCCTGATTCTTAAAGCCATTTAAAGATTGAAGGCAACAGGAGAAGGGGTTGACAGAGGATGAGATGGTTAGATAGCCTGACCAAACTCAGTGGACATGAAACTGAACAAACTCTGAGAGAAAGTGAAAGACAGGAGACCCTGGAGGGCGTCAGTCCAAGGGGTCGCAAAGAGTCAGACACAACTGAGTGACTGAACAACAGCAACAAAAAAGACATTTAACTATTACTTGACTGACGGTATCAACAAGGAAATAACATGGACTACATATGTTTTTCACTTTTTGCTTTCTTGTTTCTCATTTAAATTCCACATATGTGAATTATCTTGACCAAAACTACTTGAACAGGTCATACAAAGTCACCTGCTGGACTATAAGCTCCCCCCAGGAGAGCTGCACTGAGACTGTCACGGCAACAGCCTCATTCTGAGAGGCGCCTTTCAAACCTATGTTTCTTTGTATGTACGTTCATTTTAGTTTAATCTAGTTCATAGATGTTGTTCTTCTCTTACTAAAAATTAAGATTCATAATTCTTATTGGATGACTGGTGTGATCCCAGCATCTTGCATTCTGCCTGGCACAAAAGAGGAGTTTTAATTTATATGCATTAAATGAGCAAACGAAAGCTTCTTATCCAAACTGTGGTCACTGCAATTTGACTTGAGATGGGTATTTGCCAAAGGCAATCACATCTGGTCTGGCATAAGAGCCCAGTTCAAGATGGATAATCTGTCTTGAATAGTGATTAACTGATGCAAAGATGGGCTCAATAAAGGACAGAAATGGTATGGGCCTAACAGAAGCAGAAGATACAAGAAGAGGTGGCAATAAAACACAGAAGAACTGTACAAAAAAGATCCTCATGACCCAGATAATCACGATGGTGTGATCACTCACCTAGAGCCAGACATCCTGGAATCTGAAGTCAAATTGGCCTTAGGAAGCATCACTACGAACAAAACTAGTGGAGGTGATGGAATTCTAGTTGAGCTATTTCAAATCCTGAAAGATGATGCTGTGAAAGTGCTGCACTCAATATGCCAGAAAATTTGGAAAACTCAGCAGTGGTCACAGGACTGGAAAAGGTCAGTTTTCATTCCAATCCCTAAGAAAGGCAATGCCAAGGAAAGCTCAAACTACTGCACAATTGCACTCATCTCACATGCTGCTGCTGCTGCGTCACTTCAGTCGTGTCCGACTCTGTGTGACCCCATAGACGGAAGCCCACCAGGCTGCCCCGTCCCTGGGATTCTCCAGGCAAGAACACTGGAGTGGGTTGCCATTTCCTTCTTCAATGTGTGAAAGTGAAAAGTGAAAGTGAAGTCGCTCAGTCGTGTCCGACACTTAGCGACCCCACGGGCTGCAGCCCACCAGGCTCCTCCATCCATGGGATTTTCTAGGCAAGAGTACTGGAGTGGCTTGCCATTGCCTTCTCCTCTCACATGCTAGTAATGCTCAAATTCTCCAAGCCAGGCTTCAACAATACGTGAACCATGAATTTCCAGATGTTCAAGCTGCTTTTAGAAAAGTAGAGGAACCAGAGATCAAATTGCCAACATCCGCTGGATCATGGAGAAAGCAAGAGAGTTCCAGAAAACATCTACTGACTTTATTGACTATGCCAAGAGAAAGAAATGGCAACCCACTCCAGTGTTCTTGCCTGAAAATCCCAGGGACAGAGGAGCCTGGTGGGCTGCCATCTACGGGGTCGCATTGAGTCAGACATGACTGAAGCGACTTAGCAGCAACAGCACACTATGCCAAAGCCTTTGACTGTGTGGATCACAATAAACCATGGAAAATTCTGAAAGAGTTAGGACTACCAACCACCTGACCTGCCTTTTGAGAAATCTGTATGCAGGTCAGGAAGCAACAGTTAGAACTGGACAGAGAAAAACAGACTGGTTCCAAATAGGAAAAGGAGTACATCAAGGCTGTATATGTCACCCTGCATATTTAAATTATATGCAGAGTACATCATGAGAAACGTTGGGCTGGAAGAAGCACAAGCTGGAAGCAAGATTGCTGGGAGAAATATCAATAACCTCAGATATGCAGATGACACCACCCTTATGGCAGAAAGTGAAGAGGAACTAAAGAGCCTCTTGATGAAAGTGAAAGAGGAGAGTGAAAAAGTTGGTTTAAAGCTCATTATTCAGAAAACGAAGATCATGGCATCTGGTCCCATCACTTCATGGCAAATAGATGGGGAAACAGTGGAAACAGTGGCAGCCTTTATTTTTGGGGTCTTCAAAACCACTGCAGATGGTGACTGCAACCATGAAATTAAAAGACACTTACTCCTTGGAAAGAAAGTTACGACCAACCTAGACAGCATATTAAAAAGCAGAGACATCACTTTGCCAACAAAGGCTATGGTTTTTCCAGTGGTCATGTATGGATTTGAGAGTTGGACTATAAAGCTGAGTGCCGAAGAATTGATGCTTTTGAACTGTGGTGTTGGAGAAGACTCTTGAGAGTCCCTTGGACTGCAAGGAGATCCAATCAGTCCATTATAAAGGAGATCAGTCCTGGGTGTTCATTGGAAAGACTGATGTTGAAGCTGAAACTCCAATACTTTGGCCACCTCATGCGAAGAACTGACTCATTTGAAAAGACTCTGATGCTGGAAAAGATGAAAGGCAGGAGAAGGGGATGACAGAGGATGAGATGGTTGGATGGCATCACTGACTGAATGGACATGAGTTTGAGTAAATTCTGGGAGTTGGTGATGGACAGGGAGGCCTGGTGTGCTACAGTCCATGGGGTGACAAAGAATCAGACATGACTGAGCCAATGAACTGAACTTAATTGAACTGACCAAGGAAATCATCTCTCTTGGAGAGCTTGTAATAAGGCAAACAGATGGGCTAGCAAATAGCAGAGGGGCAGAAAATGGATGCTATAACCAGTCAGTAAGCTGAGGCCACAAGCTAGAGCAAGTAGTGAAGTAGAGAGGAAAGAAGAGAAAACTAAGCGGTGGCAACGGTACTAGAAGGAGAACAAGTGTGCTGAATTCACCAGAAACACAGATAACAAGGGATTCTGCCCCCTAAGAAGAGATGATGTGACAGCTCCAGATTTACCATACATGCACTCACGCCACTTTCTAGAGTCTCACCAGGATGTTGCAGAAATGACTGGCTGTCACCTTCCGGTTCCCATGGGTCTTTAGAGCCAACCACCATCAATCCAAGTGTGGCTGTGCTTCCTTGGAGCTCCAAAGAGCCCAAACATCTCACTGAATACACATCTTCCTCAATTTTTTGTTTTTGCTATCAAGAGTGATAGGATGTTTTACCTATTATACATTTCAACTCTTTTACATCAGTGTGTTTCTCTTTACTCAATGTAGCAAGCTTTTGTGATCATCATGCTTATTTGCTACTTTCACTGCCCCCGGGGTCTCGAAATATCCTTTCGTTGTCACTTACTCTTAAAACCACAAAGTGGAAATCAACACTTCCTGGTCAGCTGAATCACTTTGAAGGTGCCATCAGTAAGTTCTAGGACACTGATTTTTCCACTGGGCCCAAAAGATATAATACCTTTTCCTCACAGTTTAAATAAATTAGCTCACATCAGTTTAAAACAGACTCCTGATGAGATAAAGATTAATTTTTAAAGGAAAAGTCGAATATTTAAGAAAGGTCAAGACCTTTCTACATACTGATGAGTATAATTGTCTATAGCAGTAAAGAAACTCTTCTCCAAGGTAAAAGACAAGACAAAACAAAAAATATATTATGATTTACAAAAATTGAGGTATATGAGTATTTGATTTCAGCCTCCCTTTGTTGCTCCTAGGACTTTAGCATTAGATACAGAATTGCCAGTTTTACTACTTTGAACCCATCAACAATGTCAACACTACAGGCAAGTAAGCAGATGACTGAAAATAAGGTAGTCAGTTTGAATTGGAGAGTTGTGTGCAACGTGATGAAAATAAGGAGTTAAGCTTGAGTTGAAGTTCTACTTCTTCTGCTCAGAGATCTCAAAAAAAAAAAGTTTCATTTAACAGGAACTTTCAGAAGTCATCATTTAATGATAATCTCTAAGTTATATTTGAAAAAATAATGCTGTGTGATGGATATGTTAACTGCAGTGACCAGCACTAGAACCTCACAATCTGAAAAAATGGAAATGAGTGTCTTAAACTTCTTACCAGCTGCTGCCTAAAATCTGACTTGTAGATTATTAAGAAGATAGGTACTATTTTTGGAAAACTAGGTATAATATCTCTGAGGAACTCTTTATTAACATAAATTTTTTAAAAAATCTCTTAAAAACAGCTTTAACTCTGTTATTGAAAGTCTAGTGGGACCAAAATTAACTTATTCAGAATTGAAAGAACTTGAATGACCCAAATATAAAGGTCCATGTAGGTTCTTATTTAGAAAGCTCCTCTGTAACATATGAAACTATATATATACATATGTAACATAAAATTATACTATTTTGGATTCATATAAGTAGTTCTGTATTTCCAAAAGTGTTTATCATGAGGTCATATTTTTCAAGTTTTACAAATAATATAAATAAATGTTAAAAAATAAGGTTGTTTACTTCTGCATGGTAACCGAGCACATCCTGACGGGTACACCGTTTTACCCACCGTGTGGTGCACTGTTGATGGGATGGTCATGCTCTGCCTGTCTATTCCATCTTTCCAAAAGTATCAACTCCTTTATCTTTGCCACTCCCAATAAAGAATGCCTTTCCGTCTGTTTTTCTGATTGTCATTAACTACCAAAATGAGATTCAAAGAGTAACACAAACTTTGGAAGGTTTGGTGATAGAAAGAATCTTGGGGGGAAGGGAAACAATATCCACAAGGAGTAAGCACTTTAACTCTCTAATACCCAAATCAGCAATATGAACAGGTACACTCTCTGACAACATGTAAACATAAATATTCATGGATGAGTAATTACTCTCTTGAAACTCACCTTTTGGTCTTTTATTATCTAAATTTGCATCCTAATAATGCTTATGTATTCAGTTCAGTTCAGTTCAGTTGCTCAGTCGTGTCTGACTCTTTGCAACCCCATGAATCACAGCACGCCAGGCCTCCCTGTCCATCACCAACTCCCGGAGTTCACTCAAACTCATGTCCACAGAGTCGGTGATGCCATCCAGCCATCTCACTCTCTGTCGTCCCCTTCTCCTCCCGCCCCCAATCTTTCCCAGCATCAGAGTCTTTTCCAGTGAGTCAACTCTTCATAATGACCTAATTCTTGACAGTTCACCATGATCATGATCTTATTTTGCCCTTCTTTCCAAGTTTATCACTTTCTGCTTCAAATGAGAGACCTACTAAGCATCTCCAAATGCCCATCGTTTTTGTGTCTCTCCTTACTGCCAGAAAGGTCATTCTATGATTTTCTTAGGAGTCTGGCATCCAATGAATAATCTATGACTTTCTTTAATCAAATCCTTCTTTCAAAAATAATAAAACAACCTCATAGCTACCTTTTACCTTGGGATATTTTTCCCAGAAGTAGCTGCATTGTAAACCATGACTTTAAAGAAGGTGAAAGCTCCCTTACTTTCTTCAACACACTATTCATTGGTTGTCATTTGGTTGGTTTTCTGACAAAAGATACATCTTTCCAAATATCTAAAAAGAAGTCAGACAGCCAGCAACTTATTTGCTACCAACTTAGTTTGTATGAAGAAGGCTCCCCTAATGCAAAGCACATCCCTTTCGGATTTTTCATGAATATTTGCCATTTTGGGGAAAATTACTATCTATGTATTTAAAAGAAAGGGCTGAAAAGATAAATAGTTTTCCTGAGAATGATTATGAATTACTTGGTAACCTAGGGTCAGTGGTATAAAAAGCTTAAGCTTTCTTCAGACCAAAAGAACCTGAATCAGGAGTTGGATCTAGGTATCTGTCTGTATTAATTAAAAGCTTCTCAAGCAATTCTGATGCACAAACTGAATTGAAAAGCAGTACTTTAAGGGACACCAAGTTTACTTCCTTGTAAAAATACATATTTTTAAAATTAAGCCAGCCCTTTATCTAAACCAAGTATAACTTTCATCAAGTAGTTTCCACACCACACACTCAAACCACAATAATCATTCAGCTTTGATATTAAAATATGATTCTTAAGAGTTCAGAGAACAGTGTGGAGATTCCTTAAAAAACTGGAAATAGAGCTGCCATATGACCCAGCAATCGCACTCCTGGTCATACACACCGAGGAAACCAGAAGTGAAAGAGACACATGTACTCCAATATTTATTGCAGCACTGTTTATAATAGCCAGGACACGGAAGCAACCTAGGTGTCCATCTGCAGACGAATGGATAAGAGAGCTGTGGTACATATACACAGTGGAGTATTACTCAGAAATTAAAATACATTTGAATCAGTTCTAATGAGGTGGATGAAACTGGAGCCTATTATACAGAGTGAAGTAAGCCAGGAAGAAAAACATCAATACAGTATACTAACGCATATATATGGAATTTAGAAAGATGATAATGATAACCCTGTATACGAGACAGCAAAAGAGACACAGATGTATAGAACAGTCTTTTGGACTCTGTGGGAGAGGGCGAGGGTGGGATGATTTGGGAGAATGGCATTGAAGCATGTATATTACCATATGTGAAAGGAATCGCCAGTCCAGGTTCGATGCATGAGACAGGATGCTCGGGGCTGGTGCACTGGAATGAACCAGAGGGATGGTATGGGGAGATAGGTGGGAGGGGGGTTCAAGATAGGGAACACATGTACACCCGGGGCAGATTCATGTCAATGTATGGCAAAACCAATACAATATTGTAAAGTAATTAGCCTCCAATTAAAATAAATAAATTTAAAAATAGAGTTCATCAGATGCAATTAACACATAATTAAACCCACAACTTCTGTTTTTTGGTTTTGTTTTTTAGCCAACAGTTATTGCATAGAGCTAAACAGAAAATCATCTATGCCTTTCAGTCTGTCCCATATTACTACACAATGAAAGTAGAAGATAATGTCCGAGGAAGCACCAGGGGAGGAGAAGCCATGGTTGAGGCAGAAGGTGAACCAACCATGGAAATAAATACAGACACTGGGTTCTGCTACTTCTTTCCAGAAAAGCAAGGTTTTGGATGGAAGGGTGGAAGACACTGGACTTATTTACCTTGATTATACAGTACACGCTGCTACAGATGTCAGCGTGGCCAAGTTACTTCCCCAACACACATACATGTACACTCTTCACCCTTCCTAAATAGTTTTTCCTTAAGGAAAACTGAAATGTGACACACATATGGGCCGTTCAATTACTTATTGAATAACCCCACCAAATACCAATTTTGTGTCAGGCTTGATACCAGAGCTTCAAGGAATGCAAAAATAACTCATTATAAAGCTGATCTCAATATCTTATCACGCCATTGAAGGCACTGAAAAAGACTTATATGCACCCAGGTAACTTAAAGGGTTAGAAGGACTATACTGAAGCTTGGAAACATCTGAGCTATCACAGAAGGGATGGCCAGCCATCTTTTCAAGACTTTGGAAGAGTGTGACAAGGATGTCACTGGGCATGTACAAGGATGGAGGCAAAACCTCAGAAACTTTTCTGCTCATTTTTTGTTTTTCAAAATTTGGGCTGAAGGGAGCTAATTCTTTGGCTTGAAATGGTGTACCAGTGGGATGTCAGAAGCCTTAGGTTCAGGGTGCTTCAAACTTGTACACAGTTTGTAGCTACTTACAAAATGATTCCCTCACAACATTTACCCCTCATTTAGAGCTGCTTATAGTGCACTACAGGTCAAATACATATGGCAGTGAAAACTGTGGAATGATGCTACAACACTGTCTGAGAGCACATTTTAAAATGCAGGCATATGGGTATAATGGCATTATTTTTAATCCAAATGCTTTATAACATGCCTCATTTAGGATTTGGTTCATGCCTGGCATGAATTAATGGGAAAAGCTATTTCTGAATTATCCAAGTGTAACAGGTGGTCTGGCAACTCAGTTTAGGGGGTTTCTCAGTCTCACTGCCACCAGGGGGGTGACCTCTGGGTGGACTTCCAAGGCCACCTGGATTTCCCAACATCTGTAGCAAAGGGTTATTTCAACTGGTGTTTTAGACAGCATTAAAAATTGCTGTTTGAGAGGAGAGGAGGAAAAAAAAACACTATGGAAAACAATGGACAGAGTTAGTGACAGTTAAACAAGGAATGTGCATGTGTGGTTGTGTACATAAGTATACACATGGTATGCTCTCAGTGACCTCAGTTTTACAGTAAAAAGAGAATTTTGATTTTTGAGGCAGCCTTTGAAAAAAGCCCAAGGCACTACACCACTGTGCATCATATTTGTGCAGCGGTCCTTACCCTTTTGGCACCAGGGACTGGTTTTGTGGAAGACAAGTTTTCTACAGACCGGTGGTGGGGGTGGTTTTGGGATGATGATTCAAGCGCATCATGTTTATTATGCACTTTTTTGTATTATTATTACATTAGCAACACCTCAGATCATTCGGCATTAGATCCCAGAGGTTGGGGACTCCTGTTGGAGGGACAAAGCGAATCTAAGGCTATAAACTGTGGCCTTGAGGGCACTTACACAAATCCTAGGGTAGAACTTAATACTGTAAAAGGAGTGAGTGAATAGACAGCCACCATCTGAGAGGTATATTGAATATATTAGAGTATGACCTCTCTCGCGGGTTATTAAGGCACTGGCTAGCAGGAAGTCTGAGATAATCTTTCTGATGAAGACCTTAGAAGGCTGTTTGCTTTGACTGAGACCAGGTTCGGTCCCCACAGAAATCAGCTACAGAGGTGTCAGCGTTGACATCATATGAAGAATGTTGAGGGGGCAGACCACTGAACTCTCTCAAATCAAAGACCCTTCATTTGTATATAAATCATGTATTATAATTTTGAACCCTTTCATCCCCAAGTTTACAAGAGGAAATGACATATTTGTTTTGGTAACAGACAGAGTCACTTGGATAACTGATCTTTTGTTCCCTACTCTGAATTAGGGGATTCCCAGGTGGCACCAGTGGCAAAGAATCCACCTGCCAATGTAGGAGACACAAGAGACATGGGTTCAATCCCTGGGTTGGGAAGATCCCCTGGAGGAGGTAATGGCAACCCACTCCAGTATTCTTGCCTGATGAGCAGAGGAGTCTGGTGGGCTACAGTTCATGAGGTTGCAAAGAGTCAGACACCAGTGAGCACACACACATGCTGAATTATATGGCCAATTTGTGGTCCAGGCTCTGCTGTCTGATGATCTTTTTTCACCTTTCCTACATCCCACTGGACTAATTAGTAGTTTAAAAGGCCACCCAAGAACTCCAACATGTGAAGAGTTTAGAAGTTATCACTCCCATCTTTACAAGACAAAGCTGAACCAACTCAGTTCAGTTCACTTGAGTCACTCAGTCACGTCCGACTCTTTGCAATCCCATAAGCTGCAGCACGCCAAGTTTCCCTGTCCATTACCAACACTTGCAGCTTGCTCAAACTCATGTCCATCGATGCCATCCAACCATCTCATTCTCTGTCGTTCCCCTCTCTTCATACCTTCAATCCTTCCCAGCATCAGGGTCTTCTCTAATGAGTCAGTTCTTTGAATCAGGTGGCCAAAGTATTGGAGCTTCAGTTTAGCATCAGTCCTTCCAGTGAATATTCAGGACTGATTTCCTTTAGGATGGACTGGTTTGATCTTCTTGGAGTCCAATGGACTCTCAAGAGTCTTCTCCAACACCACAGTTAAAAGCATCAATTCTTCGGTGCTCAGCTTTCTTTATGGTCCAACTCTCACATCCACACATGACTACTGGAAAAACCATAGGTTTGACTACACATATGTTGGTCGGCAAAATAATGTCTCTGCTTTTTAATATGCTGTCTATGTTGGTCACAGCTTTTCTTCCAAGGAGCAAGTGTCTTTGGAACAAACTGAACAAACTGAAAATCAATAAATCAATGATTTTTCTTAGACCCATGAGGAACTGTCATCCCAAAGCAAACTTCGACCCTGAAATCTGGAGAGAGAGGCAAGACCAGAGTGTCATAGCTGAGAACTGATAAAGCTGCTGGAGCAGTTAACACTTAAAAGTCTTATCAAATGGTAATTTTGAAGAACCGCTGGAAACTGAATGGCAACAGCTTACTGAAAAGCAGACATCACTTTGCCTACAAAGCTCAGCAAACATTAGAGGCAGGCCAACCCCTAGTCATATTAACATAAATCCTCACACTGAAAGACCGTTTACCTCAATTCTTTTGACCCAAAGCAAAAACACGCACTGCTTTCAGTAAAAACTCTGTCATGCTAAAAGACAAGTTACAATAGTCTGAAGAGACAAAACAAACATCAGAACCAAACTTAAATATGACACATGTTGAAAGAACTAGAGAGTGAATATAAAACAACTATGATTAATATGTTAAGGGTTCTAATGGATAAAGTAGACAACATTCAATGACACATGAGTAATATAAGCAGAGAGGTAGAAACTCCAAGAAATAATTAAAAGGAAATGTTAGGAATCAAAACCACTGTAACAGAAATGAAGAATGCCTTTGATGGACTCATCAGTAGACTTGACGCAACCAAGGAAAATCAACTGACTCTGTCAAGAGAAACTTTTCAAATTAAAATGGAAAGAGAAAAAAAATTTTTTTTAAGTGAATGAACTTAGTATACCAGAATTTAAAGTTTAAAATAGTTTGCTAATGATTTAATTATACAGTAAGTACAGATTCAAACATCTAAAAAGACTACTTAATATCAGTGGAAAGAGAATCATTACAAGAAATTAATAAATACTAGCCAGTAAAGCAAACATTTTCTACTTTATAAAATGAGTGAAATTGTTATATGACCATGTGACTGTACTTAATGCCACAAAACTGTACACTTAAAATGATTCAAATGGCAAACTTTATGCTGTTTGTATTTAACCATGGTATTAGTAAAAAAAAAAGTTAATTTAATTTTTAAAACTGAGTGAAACCATGTACACCACCCAGATTCCCCCTCAGTCAGTCTCTCCCATCAGGAAGCTTCCATAAGCCTCTTATCCTTATCCATCAAAGGACAGACAGAATGAAAACTGCAATCACAGAAAACTAACCAAACTGATCACATGGACCGCAGCCTTGTCTAACTAATGAAACTATGAGCCATGCCATGTAGGGCCACCCAAGATGGACGGGTCATGGTGGAGAATTCTGACAAACCGTGGTCCACTGGAAAAGGAAATGGCAAACCAGTTCAGTATTCTTGCCTTGAGAACCCCACGAACAGCATGAAAAGACAAAAAGATACAACACTGAAAGATGAACTCTGGGAGATGGTGATGGACAGGGAAGCCTGGTGTGCTGTAGTCCATGGGGTGGTAAAGAATCGGACACAACTGAGCAACTGAAGTGAATGTACACCACAGGTATTCATAGATGTCCCATTTAGTGTAATCATCACCAGAACTACACACTCAGATATAATTTTAAAAATGTGTATCTCTGGAAAAATAAAACAAATGTGAAATTGGAGAAACAAGGTAAGGTCAGTGAAATCAATACATCCAAGGATTAAGAGGAATTTACATCAATTCTTACAGATTCCTTCCATACATTGATTTATAAAATTAAATTTATTGAGATGCTATTATACACTAGTCATGTTCTCAATAGGTCAGCATTTGACATGCAGAAAAAAACTCAAATTGCATTCTATATTTTTGGAGAGTTTTTTTTTATAACAATTTCTTCAATAACTTTTCATACACAGTCCATAGCACACAAATATATCTCAAATCTGCCCACTTCTCTTTTTCTCCTTTTCTAACATCCGAATCTAAATGATCATCATTTTTTGTCTGGATTGTTGAGATGGCTTCCACTCATTATAGACCTGCTGCTGCTACTGCTGCTAAGTCGTGTCAGTCGTGTCCGACTCTGTGCGACCCCATAGACGGCAGCCCACCAGGCTCCCCCGTCCCTGGGGTTCTCCAGGCAAGAACACTGGAGTGGGTTTCCATTTCCTTCTCCAAAATGTGAAAGTGAAAAGTGAAAGTGAAGTCGCTTAGTCATGTCTGACTCGTAGCGACCCCATGGACTACAGCCTACCAGGCTCCTCCGTCCATGGGACTTTCCAGGCAAGAGTACCGGAGTGGCTTGCCATTGCCTTCTCCCATTATAGACCTACTTAGACCAATTCTACACTTCCATGCCAGAGAACTTTTAACAGTATTTTTCAGTTAAGAGACAAGAAATTCTAGAGAATTAGCCAGTTATGAATTTTTCAAATAAAGCTTTGTGACTATAAGTAAAAGTATTGAGAACAGGCTTTTTATTTTTAATAGGGCAGAGATCTAGGCACTTCCCTGGTGGCTCAGTGGTGAGAAGTCCACCTGCCAATGCAGGAGACACAGCTTCAATCCCTGATCTGAGGAGATTCCACATGCTATGGAGGAACTAAGCCTGTGCACTGCAGTTACTGAGCCTGTGCTCTAGAGACTGGGATCCACAACTACCAAGCCCATGTGCTGCAACTACTGAAGCCAATGTGCTCTAGAGCCTGTACTCTACAACAAGAGAAGCCACCACAATGAGAAGCCTGCACACCACAACTCGGGAGAAGTCCTCACTAGCTGCAACTGAAAAAAAACCCACACAGCAACACACACCCAGCACACCCAAAAATAAACAAATAAACGTATTTCAAAAAATTGGGCAGAGATCTGGAATACATATACCATACTTGGATTGAGAAAAATTTTAAACATTAATTTTGAGACTGTTTTTTTATGCACTAAAATGTATTCCACTGAAAGAAGTTGTAAAATAATTTTGTATGTTGAGAAGGATTTTATACGTCAAATTCGTTGTTACTAGTTTGAATTTTTAGACATAGATATATATTACCTAAAAAAGGTTGTGACAATATAGCTTGAAGTGAATGTCTTTAAGGTAGGAGAAATATCTGGAGGTGGGAGGCTTCCCAGAAGGAATGACCATATAACATATAATTCTGGATATAATGATTCAAAGTCATTAGACTTGGAAGTTTCAAAGACTTTACTTTAGCTGAACGACAGAGTTGTAAATCTATTCACTTTATACAATAATCATTACAAAAGTTAAAACGTAAAAAGAGCTTAAAAACTTTAAAGCACCTCATCCAAATATATTTTAAATTCCCTATAAAGCATTATTTCCACCTAGAAGGATACATGCATAACAAAAATGAGTTTTCCACTGTTACAGGAAAACTTTCCCATCATTAAAACTTTTCTAATCAAAAAGAATATTCCCATTTCTCTATACAATATATGCATAGAAAAACTTACAAATAAATAACTTACTGGTTTCACTTTCCTGCCGAGAATTCCAATAGATGATTTCCAGGGCTATAAACACCCTGGAACGCTATTCATTTTAAAGAAGTTTCATCTATGATGTGATTTATTGAAAATAAGAACTTTATAATAATATTTTGGAAACCCCTTGAAGACTGAGGGCCACCAGTTTACTGCAATCAATGTCCATAGGCTTTATTTCTCACTGGACTTCCTTTGTCACCATATCTGCATAGTAATAATCTTTTCTATCCCTATTGAAATAAATCATCACAAAAGTTCAGCTACACAATTTATTTCAAGGAATTTTATTTTATTTTCCTTAAAATAATATGACTGGATTTATTTTATATACAGGGGATTATTATCGAGAAATTTAATGGAGAAAATACAAGCACTAAAATCAATGTATTTATTAAATGGGTGCTAAATGACTAAACATTTCATGCTGATGAGTAGATTGCACATAAAAGCTTTTGTTTCACAATTTCTATTTATTTATTTTTCTTTTTGTCTCCCATGTGCTGTGCTGTGGTTAATCACTCAGTCGCGTCTGGACTCTTTGCGACCCCTTGGCCTGTAGCCCGCTAGGCTCCTCTGTCCATGGAATTCTCCAGGCAAGAATACTTGAGTGGGTTGACATGCTATCCTCCAGGGGATCTTCCCAACCCAGGGATCGAACCCAGGTCTCCCACACTGCAGGTGAATACTATCTGAGCCACCAGGAAAGCACTTTTTTTTTTTTTAATTAGAGGATAATTGCTTTACAATGTTGTGTTGGTTTCTGCTGTACAACAAGGTGAATTAACTATAAGTATATATATATATATTCCCTCCCTCTTGAGCCATCCCCTCACCCTGCCATATCACACCCCTCTAGGTCTTCATAGAGCACCGAGCTGAGCTATACAGTGTTTTACAGCAGATTTCCACTAGCTATCTGTTTTACACATGGTAGTGTATATATGTAATGCTATTCTCTCAATTGCAATTTCTATTTTTAAACAAAAATTTATATTAGTTTTCAAAATATTTACATATTAACATGTCATTTTGGGACCGTCATAATGCATAAACCAAACGTTAAGATATGCATAAAATTTAATAGATATATTGGGTCAGGAAGATTCCTGGAGAAGAAAATGGCAACCTACTTCAGTATTCTTGCCTGGAAAATCCCATGGACAGAGGAGCCTGGTGGGCTACAGTCCATGGGGTCCCAAGAGTTGGACACGACTTAGTGACTAAGCCAATAGATGAATTTCTAATCTAGTTCTTGAAATCATTCAGACATCTAAACTTAAACTCTACCTGGTTTTTATGTGCAAGTTTAAACCTGTGCAACTTCCATCTGTTCTCCAGACAAAGAGACAGCAGTGACAACCTGTCCATTGAGAAAAAAGCTAAAACCAAATCAGATTATGAAAACTAGTTTTACAAACATTAAATGTCCCTTGTCAGCATAAACCCTAAAGCATCTTATGAGAAGTAAGACATGTAAAGTGCTTAACTGCTCTCTTCATTTGCATAAGCCAAGAACAAGTTAGGATTGAAGGTCAGGTGTTTTGTTTCAGATCTCATTTGCCAAAGTTGCAACACTAATGAACTAACCATGTTGCTTGACTTGAAACGGAACAAGTGTATCACTAGTATAGCCAAAGATTGTAAAAGGTAAAACTGAGAAAAAAATCTGTGTTAGAAAATAGAGAAGGAAATGAGCATGAATATGATTAATGAAAATATTCTATTTTTTAAAACATTTTGCAGCATTTATTTTGAAATTTTATTCAGAAGAATGTCACACATAACGACTGTGAATATGGAACTGATCTTGATTCTGTGTTTAAGGATAACTTGTCTGTCACACCCTCTTTCTAGAGTTGAAAAAAAATGTTCTCTACCAAATTACTGATCACATTTCAAAACACTGATTATTATGGTTTCACATTACGTGTGCTTTGTCAGACTCTTATTTAAGGAAATGATTCACTTTATGTTCTTTGTTGAAACGCAAATTATCCTTAAGATAGCAACGTAAGGGTGGTCTTAACAAAGAGAAGATAATGTTGAAGAATCTGTTTGGATTTACCAGTTAGGTAATTAAAACCATAGATTTAAGAGGAAGGTTTACTAGGGGATCTTTTAAGGTACTATGAAGCACTAAAGTCTTTTATTCCATGCAATAAAAATGCTGGCTTTTGAATATTATTTTAAAATTACGACTATAATGAGATATATTACTGGATACTCTGACTTGGCATAGTCATTTTTCAAAATGTTTTTCATAGAACATTTAGCTCATGAGATATTACTAGACGTTAGGTGAAAAAAAGTACCCTGTAATCTTATGCATTTAAAAAATAATGCATATTTAATTTTTTAAGGACCTCCACACTATTTTCCATAGTGGCTGCACCATTTTACCTACTAACGATGTCCAAGTATTGCAATTTCTTCACATCCTCACCGAAAACTGTTCTTTTATTTTTCTAATAATCAGTTCAGTTCAGTTCAGTTCAGTCACTCAGTCATATCCAACTCTTTGCAACCCCATGAATCACAGCACGCTAGGCCTCCCTATCCTATTTATATATTCTATATTTATATGAAAGGATATATAAATATACATAAAAGAAGAGATTCATTATAAGAATTAACTCCGATAGTTTTGGAGGCCTGGATGTCCTAAGATCTGTGGCCCGCAAGCTGGATGACCAGGAAATCTGGTGGTTAATTCAGTATAAGTCCAAAGGCCTGAAAACTGGAAAACCAAAGATATAGATATGAATCTGTATAGCTGAGAATCAGGGTTTGATGATATAAGTCTGGATCTAAGTCTAAAAGTCTGAGAACCAGAAGCACTGATATCCAAGGGCAAGAGAAGAAGAAGGCCTCTCAACTCAGGCATTGCCTTTGTTCTATTCAGGCCCTCAGTGGACTGGATGATGCTCAGTCACATCAATCTACACATCAGACCTTTCTTCCTCAGTCTACAGACTCAAATGCTAATCTGTTTCAGAGATACTCTCACAGACTCACCCAGAATTAATGTTCTACCAGCTATCTATGCATCCCTTAGCCCAGTCAAGGTGACACATGAAATTTACCATCACAACCACAGAACCCTTTTCTTTCCAAGGATATATCACAGTTAATGCTTAGTTAATGCTGCTGAAGATGAAAGGAAAAAACATATTTATAAAAACAGACCAAAGAAGCAATTTCTCTACAGTAATGATTAATAGCTTAAAGAAAATATTTCCCAAGAGTTTGAGTGCAGATCTAGTGTCCCACAGTTTTTCTATGATTCTAGAATTACAGATTGAGGATCATTTAAAAAAATTGTTATCCTCTTTTATGTTACTGATTGCCAAGGAAGTCATTAATATGTCTTAAAAATAGATGGTCTTTCTTTCTATGAGACACTTTCATTGTACGGCTGTGAACATCACAGAGCCAAGGCACTAAATATCAATAACTACGAGTTTTAAAATTAAGGAACCAGAGAGCTAAAGTTTAAGTTATGAAAGCACTCACCCGCCAAAATCTCTTGACATGTTAGAGCTGCACAGACAGAATTATTTGTAATAATTTTTAATTTAAGAGGCAGTTATATAGTATTAAATGGGTTCTATTCACATTTAGTAGTCTTAGTTACCAACTGAAAATTGGTTTCCAATTTTTGAAAGTGAAGAGGACAAATGATGACTTTTCAGTTTTTTAGTGTCAGGCACTACTGAGTTGTCAGCCAAAAATATTGCATATTGTGTGTTTAAAGCCCAAAGCCAACAAAACACCATTTTTCCATTTTAATGTCACTGAAATAAATGAAGGCAATCATATGAGGTGGAAATTCTATGCCTATTTGGAGAGGTAAGTAATCCCCTCTGTCAGACCTGAAGCTAGATAGATGATATAAAATCAGCAAAAGTGTAAGTTAAGGTACTGTTCTTAAGCTCAGTTTCCAGAAGCAAGGACTGGTGGGAATATGGGAGAAGAGAAGTCTCAGACATATGGAAACAGAAAATCATGTTCATTTTTCTATTTTAAGTATTTCTGATAGCTAAAGTGAATATAATATACTTTCAGTTACTCTGAAGGTTAGAAGAGGTTGCCTGAGAAACTGAAGGTTAGAAGAGGTTGCCTGAGAAAACAATGAATGACATGTGGCGGTCATAATGGACTGATCAGTTCCACAGATTGGGAAAATTGACAGGAGGGACTTCAGGAATATTCTGTTCAAATTTTGAAACAGAATAAGAGTCCATGGCATGGATGCCTAAGTAGAAGCAATGGATGGCAATTATAAAGATAGACATATGATTTTTTTCTTGCATAGAATGCAATATTATAAGCTTAAAGTGGAGACATGCTATTTCTCTTTTCTAGAAATATTTATTGACAAAGTCAAGCTCACTTGATGCCTGAGCTCCTTTGACTCAGGCCACATAGGTGCTGAGAGTTGATTCTGCAGACACAATGGGGAAGAAGTTGCTCCATTTACAACTACCTTTTAGAATTCCTAATGAAATACAGTATAAGGAATAGGCTGGTTGGTCAAACAATAAAAGCTGGTGTTGATATCCAGAAGGTGAAAATACAAAGTTAAATGCTATTGACCTAATATACAGGGCTTCTCAACAAGCACTACTAACACTTGGTAAAGGACAATTTGTTGTCATCGGGACTTATCTTGTATGTTGTAGGCCATTGCAGTAATCCTGGACCCTACCCACTAGATGCCAGGAGTTGTGATAACCAAAAAATCTCCAGACAAAATATTGCCAAATATTCCCTAGGGTGCAAAACCATCCTTGGTTCAGAAAATGTTAGAAAATTCTAGTGGGGAGAGTAAAAGGAAGTACTCAAAATATAGAAAAATATTGAGTTCATGGTGCTACTGACATTAAAATGGAGACATTTTATAGCACTGTCATGTACTCTTATCCAAGAGAAATCAGTGGCCCACCAAAAACAGCTACAAGAATGTCCACAGCAACTTCATTTATAATTATGAAAAACGAGCAACTACCTAAATGCTCAACACTAAAATAAAAAAAAAAACACTGGAATATATTCACTCAATGGAATATTATTAAAAACAGGGAAACATGAACTATTTAGCATATAGAAACATGTTTGGATTTCACACATACAATGCTATGTGAAAGAAAGCAGAATCAAAAGAGCAATGTGTGATTCCATTTATATGAGGTTCAAAATACATGCAATGCCAGAAGTAACATGTGGTTACTTTGACAGGGAGGAGTGGTTGGGGATTTGGAGGAACATGACTGAGATATCTAGGGAACTGAAAATGTTCTAAATCTTTACCTGTGTGATGAATACACGAATGTGTATATGTGCACAAATTCAACAGTATACATTGGATTGGCCTAAAAGTTCGTTCAGATGTTACGGCAAAACCCCAAATGAACTTTTTGGCCAACCTAATACATTTAAGATTTGTGCTCTTTATAATGGGGCTTCCCTGGTGGCTCAGATGGTAAAGAATCTGCCTGCAATGTGGGAGTTTCTGCTTCGATCTCTGGGTCAGGAAGATCCTCTGGAGAAGGGAATAGCAACCCACCCCAGTATTCTTGCCTGGAGAATTCCACGGACAGAGGAGTCTGGTGGGCTGGTTCTTTGTACCAAATCAAGTTATTAGTCAATAAAAAGTAAATAATAACTAAAAATCTATATACTTTAGGCAGTGAATGAATAGAAAAAGACTCAGGAAAACACAGCATGTTATTATCATTTTTATATTATTATAACCATTTTTGACCTGTTTTAGATAGATTATTAATAAATAAACAGTATTAGTTTGTGAGGGCTGCTAAATAAAGTACAGATCTTTTTCTGACTTATGGTGGGGATACATCCTGATAAACCCCTCATAAACTAAATATATGGTAAGTCACAAATGCACTTAATACACCAAAGCTACTGAACATGATAGCTGAGCCTAGCCTACTTTCAAGGTGCTCTGAATACTTTCGGTAGCCTACATTTGGGCAAAATCATCTAACACAAAGCCTATGTCATGGAATTTTTGAGTGACCATGCTAAAGATAAAAAATAGAATCACTGTCTCAGGAGAGAACATTTGTATCAGGCAGCTGACCCTGGTGGTCACATAGCTGACTGAGAATCGTGCTTGCTGATGCTACCCAGCTACACAAGAGGGGGCCATGCTGTATATCGTTAGTCCAGGAAAAGATCACAATTCCAAATTCTAAGTCCAGTTTCTATTGAATGTGTATTGCTTATTCTGAAGTTTAAAAATTCTAAGTCAAACCATTGTAAGTTGGGGACTATGTGTACCCCAGACAATTTTGGAAGCTAGAAGCATAAGATCAAGGTGTCAGCAGCCTTGGTTTCTTCTGAGGCCTCTCTCCTTGGCCGACAGTTGGTTGCCTCCTCCATGGGTTTTTACATGGACTTCTCTCTGTGTGAGAGCCCCTGGTGTCTCTCTCTGTGTTTTAATCCTCTCTTCTTGTAAGGATATCAGTCAGATTGGCTTAGAGCCCACACTAATGGTCTCATTTTCACTTATTGATAATTATCTATTGAAAAGCCTTATGTCCAAATACAGCCACATTCTGTGGTACTAGTGTTTAGGGCTTCAACATGTGTTTTTGGAAGAGGGGGAAATAATTTAGTCCCATATATACAATGGACTAAATATATAAAACCTTCACATTTAAAAAATACTAGTAGTGCAAACCTGCTCAGTGCCACCCGAAAGGGTTTTATCATTAGGGAAATTTCTAAAACTTCAGGGAAAATTCCCTGGTTTTAAGCTCTCCCACTTGAGAGTAGGTAAGGAGATAGGCTCCAGTAGTAGCCTGAGAACAATCCTCGAAAAAGAAGTGGAATGAGCCAACCAGTCCATTCTAAAGGAGATCAATCCTGGGTGTTCATTAGAAGGACTGATTTCAGCTAAAGCTGGAACTGCAATACTTTGGCCACCTCATGCAACGAGTTGACTCACTGGAAAAGACTCTGATGCTGGGAAAGGTTGGGGGCGGGAGGAGAAGGGACAACCGAGAATGAGATGGCTGGATGGCATCACCGACTCTGTGGACATGAGTCTGAGTGAACTCCGGGAGTTGGTGATGGACAGGGAGGCCTGGCGTGCTGTGATTCATGGGGTCGCGGAGAGTCGGACATGACTGAGTGACTGAACTGAACTGAACTGAATGAGCATGAAAGCACAGAAACTGGGGAAAGGACAGACTGCAAAATTATTCAAAACAGACCTGAGAGGATCTGGGCAGAGATAAGCAAAATAATTGTTCTTAACCTTTGCAGATTTTTATGCATTAGCTATTTTTAATATACTCTCAATCTTCTCTTCCCCCTACTTGTGAACAGGAGAGATTAATCTTGTCATCTAGGGATTTTTGCTCATCTGAGAACTGAGAATAATAATATCTATTTAGTAATGTTTTCATAGGAATCAAGGAAGTTAATGTATGTAAAATATATGTAGAACAATGCTTGTTACAGACATCACTTTCTCCTTTGAAAACCACAAATTCACTTTCTGTATCTGTGAGTGTTTCCGTTTTACATATACATTGATTTATATTAATTATTAGACTATACAAATTAGTGATATCATACAGTATATGTCTTTCTTTGACATATTTCACTTAGCATAATATTCTCTATGCCAACCCTCATTGCTGCAAATGACAGTATTTTATTCCTTTCTAATGCTGAGAAATATTCTACTGTATAAATATACCACATTGTCTTAATCCAATTGTCAGTTTAAGGCACTTCGATTGCTTCCATGCCTTGGCTATGTAAATACTGCCATGAACTTTGAGGAGCATGTACTTTCGAATTTGTGTTTTTGCTTTTTTCTGGATATATACCCAGCAGTGGAATTGCTGGATCATATGGTGGTTCTAATTTTGGGTTTCTGAGGAACCTCCATACTGTTTTCCACAGTGGTTGAATCAATTTACATTCTCACTAACAGTGTAAGATGACTCCCTTTTCTCCACATCCTTGCCAACATTTGTTATTTGTAGTCTTTTTCATGACAGTCATTCTGACAGGTGTAAGGTGATACCTTGTTGTGTTAAATTTTATTTCTCTGATAATTGGTGATATTGAACATTTTTTCATGTGCCTACTAGCCATTTTTATGTCTTTTTGGAGAAATGTCTATATAGATCTTCTACCAATTTTTTGATTGGGTTGGTTTTTTTTCTGATAGAGTTGTATGAATTATTTATATATTTTGGAGACCAATTCTTTGTTGGTCACATTATTTGCAAATATTTCCATACTTTCCGTAGGCTTTCATTCCATTTTGTCAATAGTTTCCTTTGCTGTGCAAAAGCTTTTAGGTTTAATTAGGTCTCATTTGTTTATTTTGCTTTGTTTCCTTTGCCTCAGGAGCTGAATCCAGAGAAATATTGCTATAATTTGTGTTGATGAGTGTTCTACATATGTTTTCTTCTAGGAATTTTATGGTTTCTGGTCTTATATTTATGTGTTTAACCCACTCTGAGTTTATCTTTGCATATGGTGTAAGAAAATGTTCTAATTTCATTCTTTCACACGGAACTGTCCAGTTTTCCAAGCATCGTTTATTAAATAGACTATCTTTTCTTCATTATATATTCTTGCCTCCTTTGTTGTAGATTAACTGACCATAAGTGGGCGACTTTATTTCTGGGCACTCTATTTTGTTTCATTGACCTATGTTTCTGTTTTCAAACCAGCATCATGCTGTTTTAATGACTGTAGTTTTGACATATAATATTGTCTGGGAGGATTCTTTTTCCAGCTTCTTTTTTTCCTCAAAATTGCTTTGGCATTTTGGAGACTTTCGTAGTTCCATATGAATTTTAAGATTATTAGTTCTATTTTAAGAAAAATTTCATGGGTATTTTGATAGGGATTGCATTACATCTATAGACTACTTTGGGCAGTATGGTCATTTAAAAAATAGCATGTCTTCCAATCCAAGAACACAGGACAGCTTTCCATTTATCTGCATCACCTTCAATTTCTTTTATCAATGTTTCATAGTTTTCAGAGTATAGGTCTTTTACCAAGTTTATTACTAGGTATTTTATTCTTTTTGGTGTGACTTTACACAAGATTGGTTTCTTACTTCTTCTTTCTGATATTTGATTATTATTGTAAAGTAGCAACAGATTTCTGTGTATTAACCTTATATCCTGTAACCTAACTGAATTCATTTACTAGTTCTAGTAATTTTGGGGTGGAGACTTTAGAGTTTTCTATATAAAGCATCATGTTATCCACAAGTAGTGACAGCTTTACTTCTCTCCTTCCAAGCTGGAGACCTTTTATTTCTTTTTCTTATCTGATTGCTGTGGAAACTGACATTTTAACTGAGTGCTAAATATTACCATTTTTCTTGTCATTTTAAAGATTTAGCAGAGGACTAATAATTCTGAGAAAAAAAAATAGTAAGTACAAACTATTTAGTCATCCTAAAGTAAAAGCAATAGAACATCTACAAAAATATGGTGAGATAATATGAAACAATTACTTCCCACCCACTAAAATAGCTACAATAGAAAAGACAGACAAAAACCAGTGCTGGTGAGAATATGGAGAGGCAGTCAAAATGTAAAGTGATGTAATCACTTAAACAGCCTGGCAGTCCCTCAAATGTTAAACATAAAGTTACCATATAATGGAGAAATTCTACTCTTAGGTATATACCTAGGAGGAAATGATAATAGGTATCCACATAAAAACTGTACACAAACTTTCATAGCAACATTATTTATAATAGTAAAAATGTAGAAACAACTCAAATACCTATCAACTGATGAACACATCAATGAAATGTGATATATGCATGCAATGGGATATTATTTGGAAATGAAATAAAATACTGACACATGCTACAAATTAATGTATGACTATTAAAAACATTGTGCTAAGAAGCCAGTCAGAAAAGACCACAAATTGTATGATTCTATTTATGTGAAATGTCCAAAATAGGCAAATCTACAGAGACAGAAAATAGATTAGTGTTTGCTTTGGGCTGGAAGGAGAGAGAAATGCCTAATGACAGCTAATGGGTACAGGGTTTTTATTCTAAAATTAGGTTGTGTGATCTTTGCAAAACACTGTGAATATACTAAAAAGGATTGAATTGTATACTTTAAGTGAGTAAAATGTGTGCTGTGTGAATCAGGGAAGCCTGGAGTGCTGCAGTCCATGGGGTCGCAGAGTTGGACACGACTGAGCAACTGAACTGAACTGATCTTTGTGAAACGCTGTGAATATACTAAAAAAGATTGTGTGCTGTGTGAATTGTATTTCAGTAGAACACTTTAGAAAAATACATATTAGAAAGTATTAAAAGACAGATTCTAACAAGTTCTTCCAGGTTTTGATTAGGCTGCTATTTAACTCGGCAACCCACTCCAGTATTTTTGCCTGGAGAATCCCATGGACAGAGAAGCTTGGCGGGCTACAGTCCATAGAGTCACAAAGAGTTGGACACATCTGAAGAGACTTAGCATGCACACAAGAAATCTTTGGGCAAGTCAGAATGTCCTGCAGTGTGACTTTATTTGGATGGAATTGTTAGTATGCTGTGATTCTGCAAGACAGAAAATCCGTTCTCTTTCTTTGCCCACCCCTTCCAAAGGTATAAGGAAGAGGTGTGTTTCACTTCACTACAAGCTTAGTGAGAGAACCCCCATAAGAGAAAACTTGGATTTGGAGAGCTTAAAATATATCCTCTGGAGACTGATGACTGTAGGGACTAATACGTAACTCACTCTTAAAAAGTCAAAGCAAGTATCTGAGGCTGGAGTTTTATTAGTTGATGCCTGAGGAAATAGTTCCAGCTTCTTGGGTCAAGGATTCACAGATTCATTGTGGGGCCACTGTCAAACTTGGGGAAGGATGCTGAGTTCATTTCAAGACAGATTCCACCAAAGATGACTGCCTGGAGGGTATAGAGATCCCAACTGAGAAATAGAATGAGACACCAAGGGACTGAAGATTTGATTGTTTGTGATGGAGACACTGTACATATAAATTAATCTTTAAGTGAGAGATACCTAGAATTCAGGGTAAGTGAGTTTCTGAAGAAGCATAAAAACAATCTAATGAGAGTAAGAAGAAGAATCAGAATTTGGAATCTGCTGCCTCAGGGGACACCAGAGCCAAAATAATTCTACCAGTCAAAAGAACAGGTTTCTTCATCCTTTCCTCTCTCCTTTCCTTCCAACATCAGCACCTTTACCCTATCTACCTGCTCAAGCCTTGAAAGAGTCAGCACCACTCAGGTCATGCTCAGCCCAATATGCAGGATTTCAGGCATAAAGAAGTCCTGAATAGGAAGGGAAATTGTTTAGAGTGGAGGAGAGATAGGGATTTGATTATTGATGGGACTAGATTATAACTCTCTGTTTGCTATGGGTTGAAATATATTCCCCCCCAAATGATATGTCGAAGTCCTCCACAACCTCAGAGTGTGACCTGACTTGGAAATAGGGTTTTTTGAGATATAATTGAGATGAGGTCATAATGGAGTGGCTGAGCCCCTAACTCAATATGAACAGTACACGTAATAAAACGTGGCCTTGTGAAGCTACAGAAGCACAGAGGGAACACTATATGAATATAAAAGTAGATATTATAGTAAAGTAGGTACAAGAAGTTAGGAAGAAGCAAGGAAGGATCCTCTTCTAGAGACTTTAGAAAAAGCAAAGCTCTGTCAACACCTTGATCTTGAACTTCTAGCTTCCGGAACAAAGAAAGAACAAAATTCTATTCTTACAAGCCACCTATCTTGTGGTATTTCATCATGGCAGCCTTAGGAAACTAATACACTCTGAGACTGGTAAACTATAGCATTGTCCTGAGGTTTCATTCATGGGTGGGGAAAGGATAACACATGATGGCAGTTTTGAAGGTGCGGTGTAAGAAAGAATAGATGGTTTTCTATACCCAGTCCAATCCAGCTCATGCAGTTAACCAGTTAAACTATGACTATTCCATAAATATAACCAAAGCATAACGCACATGGCTCATGGCTAGTCCAGTCCTCATAATGTTTATTTTTCTTCCCTATATGTATCACTCACAGCTTATATTTTTGATGGTGTTTGAGCTTCATTATTTGGTTCCAATCTCTCTGACTTTCCTTTGTATTTTTTTTCAATGTCACTTTCCTAAGTAACTGATTGTCATTTTCAAGAATAGATGGCAAGTAGGAGTCCCTAGAGTCATGAGTCTTCAATGGTTATAAAAATTTCACAATAGTTGAAGCCAAGGTACACATTAATCTAAGATGGGGTGCATCTTATAGCTCAAGAGAAGAACAATTATCTCTAATAGACTGACTAAAAATGAAAAATAATAACTGTAAGGGATACAAATATAATAATTAAAATTAACAGTCAGTAAACATTTTCTGACTTCTCTTGTGGCTCAGCTAGTAAAGAATCCTCCTGCAATGCGAGAGACCTGGGTTCGATCCCTGGTTGAGAAGATCCTCTGGAGAAGGGAAAGGCTACTCACTCCAGCATCCTGGCCTGGAGAATTCCATGGCCTGTATAGTCCATGGGGTCACAAAAGAGTCAGACACAACTGAGTGACTTTCAGTGTCATACTTTCAATCATTTTCTAGGACCAAGCTTTCAAAAGCAAGATCTTGCTACACCTAAAGAAATTCTATGATGATTACTATTATTGTCCCTATTTTACAGATGAGGAAACCAAAGTTTTGAACAAATAATTTATCCAAGGTTGTTGAGCTAGTAAATGGAAGAGATGATAATTTGCTTTCAATCTGTCAGACCCTGGAAACAGAGTTGAGGTAAAGACCTCATCATGATTATGGCTGCAGTGACTCTGAGTGCTGGCTGAGATACCAGGGGGACTGATTCAGCAGCTTTATACTTCATCAGAGGCACTCACCAGTAACTTGGTGTTCATAATTTTTCACACAGGCAAAATATCACACATCCCACACATCCCAAATATCAGCTCTTGTAACTGGTTGCTTAGGGGAATCTGGTGGAGCACCGGGGAAGTCTGAAAGTGCCAAGAATTAATTCACATGCTCCAGAAGCTTTCAATCAATGTCTGAGAATCAGGGTATAGATAATTCATCCTCCTCCCTCCTTGGGCAGGATAACTCTCAGGTGTGTATTACATTGTTGTCCAGAGTTTCCCAAAGGAATTAAGCTCAAGTCCCCCAGTGGTAACTTGGTCAATAACACACCCTCTATTAGACGCCTTCCCTTCCCTATCTTGGGACTTCAAAGGTGGCTCAGTAGTAAAGAATCCGCCTGTAATGCAGGAGGTGTGGGTTCAATCCATGGGTTGGGAAGATCCCCTGGAGAAGGAAAGGACAATCCACTCCAGTATTCTTTTCTGGGAACTTCCATGGATAGAGGAGCCTGGTGGACTTCAGTCCATGGGGTCGCAAAGAGTTGGACATGACTTAGCTATTGAACAACAATAACAAAACCCTCCCTATCTCATCTGCCCATATCTACTAATTTTCTAGTATCCCTTCCCAAATAAACTGCTTGTTCTTGTATCTTTGTCCCAGGATCTAGGGTCTTTTTATGGGGGGACCAAATTCAAAACAATCAATTAATTCAGTGACACTGAATTAGAAGAAATTCTGGTTACCACTTAGCCTACACAATCTACAGATTCAATGCAATCCTTATCAAAATATTAATGGACTTTCTCACAAACAATTTTAGAATTTATATGTAAACACAAAATACCCCCAAAGCCAAAATAATCTTGAAAACAAAGAATAGAGCTGGAGACATCACAATCTCTGACTTCAGATAACACAACAAAGCTACAGTCATTGAAACAGCAAGATACTGGTACAAAAACAGACATATTGAACGACAGAACACGATAGAAGGTGCAGAAAGAAAACGATACACTTCTGTGCAGTTAATTTATGACAAAAGAGGAAAGAATATATAATGGAGAAAATACAGTCTCTTCAATAAGTGGTGCTGGGAAAACTGGACAGTTACATGAAACAATGGAATTAGAATGTTTTCTCATACCATAAACAGAAGTAAACTCAAAATGGGTCAAAGACCTAAATGTAAGACCATAAAACTCCTAGAAGAGAACATAGGCAGAACACTCTTTGACATAAATTGTAGCAATATTTATTTTTTTGGATCTGTCTCCTAAGACAAAGGACACAAATGCAAAAATAAACAAATGGGATCTAAATAAACTTAAAAGTTTTTTTAACAGCAAAAGAAGCCATTGATAAAACAAAATGACAATCTGTTGGAGTGGAGAAATTATTTGCATATAATATGAGTGCTATGGGGTTAATACTCAAAATAAAAATAGCACATACAACTCAACATCAATAAACAACCAACCCAAATAAAAAAATGGGCAGAAGACCTAAACAGACATTTTTCCAAAGAAGATGGACAATAGGCACATGAAAAAATGCTCAACACCACTAATCATCAGAGAAAAGCAAAATAAAAATCACACGAGATACCACCTCACACCTGTCAGAATGGCCATGATCAAAAAGACCACAGATAACAAATGTTGGCAAGAATGTGGAGAAAAGGGAACCCTGGTACACTGTTGGTCAGAATGCAGATGTAACAGTTAGTGTGGAAAACAGTATGGAGGTTCCTCAAAAACTAAAAATAGAACCATCATATGATCCAGCAATTCCACTCATAGGTATACATTCAGAAGAACTGAAAACCGCAATTAGAAAAGATACATGCACCCCGACATTCATAGCAGCATTATTTACAACTATTAAAATATGGAAGCAATTTAACTGTTCATCAACAGATGAACTGATAAAGAAGATGTGACACACACACACACGTGTATGTGTGTGATCTCTCAACTACTCAGCCATAAAAAAAGAATAAAATTTTGCCATCTGCAAAAACATGGATGGATCTGGAGGTTACTAGGCTTAGTGAAATAAGTCAGAGAAAGACAATGCATGTTATCACTCATATGTGGAGTCTAAGAAATAAAACAGACGAATATAACAAAATGGAAACAGATACAGAAAACAAACTAGTGGTTAGCAATGGGTACAGGGAAGGGAGAGGGACAAAATAGGGGAGAGTTAAGAGGTACAAACTACTAGGTAAAAAATAAATAAGCTACAAGGATATATTGTACCACACGGGGAATATGTACATAAGGCAATGTCCAGTTTCTTCTCATTTTCTTTACTTTTTTAAACAAAAGCAGCATACAAGAGAAACTTTCTTTCCCTTAGATATTACTGATATAAGAGTCAATCAATATATCCTCATTATTTTATATCTGCCTACAGCTTTATTGTGTGCATGCACTATAATTTATTCGACTAATATCCTGTGTTTGGCTATTTAGGGAGATTTCAATATTTTGCAGTTTAAAATAATGCTGCAATGAAGAACTCTGTGCATATGTATGTTTGTTTTACAGGTGTATCTTCAGGTTAATTCCTAGAAATGAGATTGCTAGGTCAAAGTGTAATCACACATCTACTTTTTTGAGAAATTGCCAACTTTCCTTCTTTTTGTTGTGAACAATTTTGCAGTTCTAACAACAATGTATGAGAGTGCTTCCTGAATGGAGTATACTGTCAAGCTTTCAAATTTTTGCAAATATGATGGCTGAGAACAATACCTCATTACAGCTTTTACTTGCATTTTTCTTACTGTTACTGAAGGCAATCATTTTCATATGATTAAGGATCATTTTGGGGCTTCCCTGGTGGCTCAACTGGTAAAGTATACGCCTGCAATGCGGGAGACCGGGGTTCGATCCCTGGGTTGGGAAGATCCTCTGGAGAAGGGAAAGGCTACCCACTCCAGCATTCTGGTCTGGAGAATTCCATGGACTGTATAGTCTATGGAGTTGCAAAGAGTTGGACACAAATGAGCGACTTTCACTTCAAGGATCATTTTAATACTTTTGGTAAATTGTTAATGTTTTATGCATTTTAATAGGATTTTTGATTCCCATTTAAGATGTAAAAGTTCTTTACATATTAGGAATACTAAACCTATGTGATATATATTAAACAATTTTTCCCTAATTTTCATCTGTCTTTTGATTTTTCCTTGTGAAAGTTTTCTATCATGTATAGTCAAAAATTTATTAATGTTTAAATTTGTGGCATCTGAATTTTTAAAGTCAAAATTAGAATGTCTTTCCCTACACTCAGGATATAAAGGAATTCTCCAACATTTTCTTCTAGTGCTTGTATAAATTTATTTTATACATTTAGCATCCTGATTTATTTAGTGTTTATTCTTATGCATGGATTAAGAAAGAAATCTAATTATTTATTTTTATGAACGCTATTTACTATTACATTCACCTTTGTCTCAGTGATTTGAGATGCTAACTTTATTATATATTAAAATTCCATATATATTTGGGTCTATTTTTGGACTTTTGATTTTGTTCCATTGGTCTGTCTATTCATCTGCCATTAAATTTAATTACTGAGGCACTGTAACATGTTCTAATACCTTGAAGGGCGAGTCCCTCTCTTAGCTTTTCCTCTTTAGTGCTCTACCAGATATTTCTTGCACCGATTTTTCCACATAAACCTTAGTTTGAATTTGTGTTGCTCATAGAACAGAGTATTGTTATTTTTATTGAGATCACACTAAATCTATAAAATAATTTAGGGAGAACACATGTCAATGATGTTGAGATATCCTGTCAAAGAACAAGGGATGGTCTTTTTGTTAAAGTCTACTTTTTAGTCTTTCAGAAGGAATCCATAGTTTCTGATAGGTATCACATATTTCTGTTAAGTTTATTTCTATTTTATCTTTTTTGTTGCTTTTATAATATGATTTTATAATTCAGTTCAGTCTAAAAATTTTTTCAACTCTTCTTAGTTATTATTTTTTGCATATAGTGAGTATCAATTTTTACTTGTCAATTTTACTTATTACCAACTTGTTGAAAATTTTGATTGAGTTAGGAATACCATTTATTCTCTATAATTTTCCATCTGCAAGTTGGAGGTTTACTTCTTCTTTTCTAAATCATATGCCTCTAACTGATTTATCTCTTTGGCATCTGTGGAGTAAATGCACTTTTTTTTCTTGGACCTATTACTATGGTGAGTTATATTAATAGGTTTTCCAATATTAAAACATTCTTGCAATTCTACTTGGTCATATTGGATCATCTTCAAAATGTGATATTGGAGTCTATTCAATTATATTTTATTTTGAATTATCTCTAGATATATTTTAAATCCTCAATGATATGACAAAGACATGCTGATGGAGAGTTCACTGAACTCTTAATTGCAAACAATGATGCACATATATAAATAAATTCAACTTTTTTTCCCTGTCACTGGTCTCATTTATATCATTTTTTCTTTCACCTCACTCTGTGAAGATTATTTAATATTTCTTTTTAAATTTATTTTTAAAATTAATTTTTACTGGAGTGTAGTTTCTTTACAATGTTGTATTAGTTTCTGCTGTACAGCAAAGTGAATCAGCTATATGATACATCTACCCCCTCTGTTTTTGGATTCCCTTTCAATGTAGGTTACCCCAGACCACTAAGTAGAGTTCCCTGTGCTATACTGTAGGTTCTCATTAGTTACCTATTTTTAGTATTACTCTTATTTATTAGATTTCTTTACATGCAGCACTTACATGCTTTATAAAGGGACACTCTCAACACCCTTAGCTCAGATTTCAGACTTCCACCATCTGTGGTATAGATGATGTTAACACAACTGGCACATGAAAGTATGTCATCCCTGCTGATCCTTGGCAGTGAAATAATGACCAACCTCAGCTAAGGTGTCAGGACTTTCTGTCTGAACTAACAGTGAAACAAGCCACCAGTCAACTGTCTAAACAGACCCTTGTTTCAACCATTCCATCCCATTTCCTTTACATACATCTTTCCTCCAGCTCCAAGCTCCCTATGGAGTTTCTCGTTTCACCTTAATGGCCCAAGTCACATTTAACAGGGGATTAACACATTAACAGCAGTAACAGGGGATTTCTAAAGCACCAATGTTTAGTTGAGAAACCTGCTGGGGTTTGGAGCTTGGGATTGCAGTGCTTCCTCTGTCCTGCAAGGCAAAAAGTTTATCTATCTGTTCGAATGAGCTGTTATGTTCTTACAATAAGTTTTAAAGTTTAGGGATTTCACAACCTGTATCATGGCACTCTGCCTCTAATTCTGATGACTTTCTGAACAGGATCTGCGTTCCCTAGAACCTTTGTGGATTTCTTATGAAAGCTGCCTACCTCTCACCTTCTTTGGAAATAAAAAGTAGTGATGGCATTTGTAATTATTGAATTTTTAAGTCTTATAGCTCAGCCTTCTCAATAGTCTCTGGTTGAAAGTCTTCACTCTTCTAAGAACTGCTTTGAACAAACAAAATTCATTGAGAATCAGATTCAATAAGAGATTAAGTGGTATGTTGGGCAATATAACTTTTGGCCATATATGAGGTTTTAACAACAAAGAAATGAATCTTTATTTTCTGGTCCATAAACTAGCCAGTGAAAGCAATTTTAAAAGGGGAAATTGTATTGTATTTGGGCTAAAATCACTGAAATCAAGAAGTGTGGCTTCTTTGAGATGACCCTAATGATTTAGGTGCATATGTCCTACTTGCTTTGTTTATTTAAAAAAATCTAAAGGCAATTATGTCATTTGTCAATTTATAATAGTGGCTAAAGGTGAAACACTGCTTCTATGATTTCTCTCCGAGTTTTCTGTTTCTACATTTAAAACGGAAGCTTTGTAAATGTACACAAAGCCAGCTACAATCACAATGATAGTCTTCATAGAAAATACATAAATTGAAAAGCAGAAATCTGCTTTTAATGACCACTTTAAAATCTATATTAATATATTATCATCCAATATTAAACAGTTTCTATACAGTGCTCTAGTGTGATGAATCAAAGATTAATGTCGTGCTTCTGATGAAATTAAATAGGATAAGAATTTCAATACATATTTTTGAAATCTTAAGACACTATAGCAATCAATAGTGTGTGAAATTCGGTTTGCTCATGTACTCTTCATTTTTCTTTTACAACCTGTACAAAAATGACAGTTAATTAACAACCCAGTCCAAGAAAAGCATTTCTAGTGATAATAAACAAAAGCTCTTGTCAAAGTATAGAAAATTTACTATGGCCAGAAAAAAGTGAACTTTAGAAACAAATCACATAGAAATCCTGTGATTAAAATACTTAAGTTGCCATGCAGATGTTGTAACACTGAAATTATATATAATTTATATCAAAGATTAAAATCCATTGTACATATGTCTCTAGAAATTTAATAAATCAGTTCGGTTCAGTTGCTCAGTCATGTCCGACTCTTTGCGACCCCATAAACGGCAGCAGGCCAGGCCTCCCTGTCCATCACCAACTCCCAGAGTCCATGCAAACCCATGTCCATTGTGTTGGTGATGCCATCCAACCATCTCATCCTCTGTCGTCCCCTTTTCCTCCTGCCCTCAATCTTTCCCAGCATCAGGGTCTTTTCAAATGAGTCAGCTCTTTGCACAATATGTGTCTAATAAATATACAGATACATATAGGTGTTTAGTTAAGTCATGCCTGACTCTTTGCGACTATAGACTGTCAGGCTCCTCTGTTCACAGGATTTCCTAGGCAAGAATACTGGAGTGGGTTGCCATTTCCTTCTTCTTCCAGACTCAGGGATTGAATTTGCATCTCCTGCATTGCAGGTGGAATCTTTACTTCGGAGCCACCTGGCAAGTCCCCAGACACAAATACATATACTTAAATACAAACATACATACATATACACATACACAAATACACAAAGATGCCGGGAGCCAGCGAGGGAAATTCTACCCGTGGCAAAGGTCAACTGGGGAAGAGGCCTGACGGGCAAAGGCTAATCAGGACTCGAGGAGCCCCCTGGACTTACCTGAGCATCTACCCCAAAGAAAACCGGAATCTGACTGATTTACTATCTTACGCCTCTTACCAAGTCCTCTAATACTTACGGGGGTTTTCCCCCAACCACCTTTCTCTGAAAACATTAATTCAGAGCTGTAGTTTAAAAGTTCTCCTCGGCTTAATAGGAGTGTTCCAATCCAAGCCCCTCTGATAGCTTTCTAACTTGCATGACAAGTTTGTCCGGGCTCTTACAACTATGAGTGTGACTGTTTATAGCCTCCCAGCCATGCAAGGACAGAAAGCCTAATATTCTAAAATACAGGAATCTGTTGAAGAAGTTAAAATCATTAGAGTAGTACTAAAAAAGATTTCATTGTTGAATCAATGCTTGCTGCAAAGTTTCCTCTATCTATTGTATCCTTGGAAATATATTAATCACACACAAGAGAATATAAGTAGTAGCCTTTGATTTAACCACATCAGATCTTAAGTTAATAAATTCCTTTCTTGCAGCTCACTACACCGGTGCCTTATAGGAATGTAACTTTGTTATGTGTCTAACACCTAACTTTAGGAAAGTCACCTTAAAAGAATATAAGCCTTTTACTTGCTAACTAACCTATTGTTAGGAGAGAGGGCCATAAAACTGTTAGCAGGCCCCCTGGCCAGAAGATGATGTAAATCACCTAAAACTTTTATCACACAAAAATAAGCCCTGATCCTGATAAGGGTCAAGACTGCTGACCCCACGTGATTTTGGTGTGAATCTATACCTCCCTTTCTGTGTTTCTTATGCGCATAACTTAGGGTATAAAAGCAACACTGGAAAATAAAGTTTTGGGCCTTGCTCACTGAAGCTTGGTCTCCCCCTGTCGTTCTTTCTCTTTTTCCATTCTTTTCTCTATTCTCCTTTTTCTGGTTGAGATCCTTGGAGCGCTGGGCCCTCTGAGTTTACTTATCTGCCTGGGCTTCTAAGACCCACTCGAGGGGGTGCCCTGGTGGGGTGCCTCCAGTGATTCGAGAGGGCGCCTGCGGCCTACGTAAACAGAGCAAGCCCCGTGCTGGGGTTTTATTGGTTTCCAGCGTAAACCAAGGAATCATCAGCCCCTGTCTCTCTCTCTCTCTCTCTAACGCCGACGCCGTTCATCCCGAGGATAACCTGGGCCTTATCGAGGCTGGACCCCGATACAAAGAGATATATCTTTTGTTATGTAATGAAGAGGGCTTGTAAAATAATGATTTTTTAATCTATTGCATGGCTTGCTTAGCTTACATAAGTGTGACTTTGGAAATTTTTTAAGAATATTCTACTTGTGGACACAGGGTGGGAAGGAGAGGGTGGGATGAACTGGGAAAGTAGCAATGACATATATACACTACTGTGTATAAAATAGCTAGTAGAGACCTGCTATAGAGCACAGGGAGCTCAGCTTAGTAGTTCTATCGTGGCCTAAACAGGTGGCATTGCAGGGGTGGGGAGGGAGGCTCAAAAGGGAGGCATATATGTATATATATAGTTGAGTCACTTTGCTGTAGAGCAGAAACTAACACAACATTGTAAAGCAATTATACTCTAATTAAAAAATAATACACATAAGAGCAGATACTTCAAGTATGCAAAAATAAACTTAAATGAGAGAAAAATATATTTATAGCATTGTCCTGAAATGTACATTTGGAAACATTCAGGAAACTACACATTTTAATGGCAACTTCATCATCAGAATAGATTATAAGGTATTACTGTTAACGTGTCTTTATTCTCTTAGATTTGCAGACTCATCTTTGTTTTCAACTAGATAAGAGACATAAATAAAAGACAATATTCCTGGGTGAAATAGCATGTGAACAAATGTTGAAAGAAACGGAGACATGTTAGGGAGTATTTTCCTCCCACGGGTAGATTTGAAATAAATTTACCAAAGAAATAAAGAATAACTGTTCTTTACAACATGCACAGTTGGGAGAAAACAGAGAAGCTAGTAAATTAAACTGTCAGAGAAAAACAAGTAGAATGTTAGAAATACATGTAACTTAACTAATGGTTGAGAAAAATACATTCAGGTCCAGTCTAAAGATAAAAGTGTTGGTCACATAATTTAAAACTTAGTTTCAAACATGATATACTCTGTTGCACTTTAATCTTTCTCAAGATTATCTCTCTTTATTATCTAACACATAGGAGACAGTGTCACCTTAAAAGTGGTATGATCCATGAAAGCTACATTTAATGTTTTTATAAAAAGACATAATTATAGATGGTCTAATATTCTCAGTGATAATAGATTATTTTCTTTATAATTCTACTATTTAGAAATTAATTTCATTTTCAAAGTTAGCCTCAATGACTTCTTAAACTTTGAAAACATTAATCAAATTCAAATGCTTTTGCCTCAGAGTTGTTTATACCTTCTCACATTTTTTCAGATAAAATGAAATCCTCGGGAAAGAGGATAGTGTTCTTGAAACTGGAAGAAATATGGGAAGATATATTCTTCGTTAGATTTAACACTGAGAGACAGATTCAATAGTAAAATAAGTTTGAAAAAAATTTTTAAATCAATGTTAAATGACTAAAACCTTGTCTCATTAAAAGAAATGAGTGAACTTGTGTTTTCAGAAGACTATATACCATATTGGCTTCCTTGGTGCCTCAGCCTATGAATAATCTGCCGGCAGTGCAGGAATTCAGTTCAGTTCACTCAGTCATGTCCGACTCTTTGTGACCCCATGGACTGCAGCACGCCAGGCATCCCTGTCCATCACCAACGCCCTAGCTTGCTTAAACTCATGTCCATTGAGTCGGTGATGCCATCCAACCATCTCATCGTCTGTTGTCCCCTTCTCCTCCTGCCTTCAATCTTTCCCAACATCAGGGTCTTTTCCGGTGAGTCAGTTCTTCACATCAGGTGGCCAAAGTATTGGAGTTCCAGCTTCAACATCAGACCTTCCATTTGAGTATTCAGGACTTATTTCCTTTAGGATTGACTGGTTTGATATTCTTACAGTCCAAGGGAATCTCAAGAGTCTTCTCCAATACCACAGTTCAAAAGCTTCAATTCTTCGGCGCTCAGCTTTCTTTATAGTCCAACTCTCACATCCATACATGACCACAGGAAAAACCATAGCCTTGACTAGCTGGACCTTTGTCGACAATGTAATATCTCTGCTTTTTAATACACTATCTAGGTTGGTCATAACTTTCCTCCTAAGGAGTAAGCGTCTTTTAATTTCATGGCTGCAGTCACCATCTGCAGTGATTTTGGAGCCCAGAAAAATAAAGTCAGCCACTGTTTCCATAGTTTCCCCATCTATCTGCCATGAAGTGATGGGACCGGATGCCATGATCTTAGTTTTCTGAATGTTGAGCTTTAAGCCAACTTTTTCACTCTCCTCTTTCACTTTCATCAAGAGACTCTTTAGTTCCTCTTCACTTTCTGACATAAGGGTGGTGTCATCTGCATATCTTAAGATATTTTTATTTCTCCCAGCAACCTTGATTGCAGCTTGTGCTTCATCCAGCAGTGCAGAAGACCTGGTTTCAATCCATGGGTTGGGAAGTTCCCCTGGAGAAGGGAATGGTTACCCACTCCAGTATTCTTGCCTGGAGAATTCCATGGGCAGATAAGCATGGCGGGCTACACTCCATGGAGTCGCAACGAGTTCTCTTTTGTTGTTGTTACCTAGTTGCTAAGTAGTGAATGACTCTTTTGCAACCCCCATGCACTGTAGCCCACCAGACTCCTCTGTCCATGGAATTTCCCAGGCAAAAATACTGGTATGGGTTGCCATTTGCTCCTCTAGAGGATGTTCCTGACACAGGGATCAAACCTGAGTTGCCTGCTTGGCAGGTGGATTCTTTACTATTGAGCCACCTGGGAAGCCCTATTATCTCTTTACTGTTACTCAAAATGCAATTTTTAGTGGACTTAAAGTTTTAACTGTGATGCCAGAAGAAAATATTTTGAAGTCATAAATTCCTTTCAGATGAAAATAGAATAAGAATATAACATAAAAATCAGTAATTGGAATGTGTATATTCCAACAGTACAATAGTATAAACATGAGAAGGGGCTGTTTTTAACAAGCTTTAGTATGAATTAGGTATTTTAATGACTAGCTAAAAATAGCCTCCAATATTAAAAAAAAAAAAACACATCATTTTCTGAACTAAGCTTACCAGATTCTAAAACTTTGTCAATACAACAACCTGCAGTATAAACTTAAATTTTGAGAACTATTAGATATGTGTGCATGAGAAGTGAAAAATTCATTGTTCATTTTGGTGATGGGAGTCTTTATGGCACTTACAATGGAATTTATATTTCTACAATACTAGATGCCAGAAATCCAATACAATAAGTACATGTTCTCTTGAAAATGGAGAGTAAGAATTACAACAGGCTCTGATTTTTTTTCAGTATGACTGGTTCCTCTGAGGGAATTATAAATAGTGAACAGAGAACTTTAATTGAAAATTGACTCTTCATGGATATGTGTGATTAACTCCACTGGGCAATAAAAATTAACATTTAGCATTGCCGTGTTTTAACAGTGCTCTGAGGGTCTTGGGATATGGAGACAACAGCTATGCCTGTGACAGAGCATTAATTTGTTATGGTGGTGGTTTTGGATTGCCCATGGCATGGACTGCAAATCTAAATGAATGGTCAAATTAGTCTAAAATCCACAAAGGCTGATAAATGTTGTAGTGGCCTCTTAAAGGACATGCAGTTCTGTCACATATATGTGTAGCTGCTGCTGCTGCTAAGTCACGTCAGTCGTGTCTGACTCTGTGTGACCCCATAGATGGCAGCCCAACAGGCTCCACTGTCCCTGGGATTCTCCAGGCAAGAACACTGGAGTGGGTTGCCATTTCCTTCTCCGATGCATGAAAGTGAAAAGTGAAATTGAAGTCGCTCAGTCGTGTCTGACTCTTAGCGACCCCATGGACTGTAGCCTACCAGGCTCCTCCGTCCATGGGATTCTCCAGGCAAGAGTACTGGAGTGGGTTGCCATTGCCTTCTCCGTTGCATATATGTAACAAAGCTATAATCAGACAGAGGTGATATTAACAAACCGTCAGCCTGGCCAGTGCCTTCTCCAAGAGGGAATAACACAGAGACAACACAGGAAAGATCACAGAAAAAATGTCAACTTGAGGTAATTGGAAAGAGAAACCAGAAAGGATTAAAGATGTCTTGAGAAGAGGAAAAAAGTACATTGTCCCTTCTTTCTCATTATTTGGCTTTGAGGAATATATAGGAGAATTTCAACTGTTATGGGGAGCCAAAATATGGCCTATGATTTGATGAATTGGGTTGAACTTTTGGGGTCCTAGAAGTACCAGAGGTGGCATCTACAATGCAAACTGCAACAAGCTAAGAGCAAGGAGCACCTCATGTAAAGCGGCAAGATCAAAGTGGAGTGTAAAGGTGATCTGAAAGGTGTAAGAGTAGAATTCTAGCAGTGTGAGGAATATATATATGATATATATAAATATATAAAGGATATATATATTCTATATATATTTGTAGTCACTGAAATTTTCTGATAACTCTTTGGTAGGAATGCTAACAGGAGGATTGAGGTATTAATAAAGAAGTAGAAGTGATGTATAAAATTAGTAACTAGAGAACTAATTTAGGTATACTATCACATGAGTATCAAAGACAGCAGGGAGAAAATTAGTTTGGCCTAGCACTTAAAAATGACTCTGTGAGTTTAGATGGAAGGGGAGTTCGAGGGAGAATGGGTACATGTATATGCATGGCTGAGTTCCTTTGCTGTCTACCTGAAACTATCACAACACAATTAATCAGCTTTACTCCAATATAAAATAAAAAATTACATAAAATTCCCAGAGGAAAACATAGGCAAAACACTCTCTGATGTAAATCACAGCAAGATCCTCTATGACCCACCTCACAGAGTAATGGAAATAAAAGCAAAAATAAACAAATGGGACCTAATTAAACTTAAAAGCTTTTGCACAATGAAGGAAACTATAAGCAAGGTGAAAAGACAGCCTTCAGAATAGGAGAAAATAATAGCAAACAAAGCAACTGACAAAGAATTAATCTCAAAAATATACAAGCAGCTCATGTAGCTCAATACCAGAAAAATAAATGACCCAATCAAAAAATGGGTCTATAGTCTACAAACATTGAAAATTACATTTATAGTAATTTTACGATCTATAGTAATTTACAATTATAGTCATAATATCTACCCACTGAAGCTAAACACATGAAGAAATTATGTTTTAAAATTTAACCAATTTCATTAATTTCAGTGTATTTGATTATGCTGATATTGGATGAGGCTATAAGAAATATGGGAAATAATTACAAGCAAATCTTTGTGTATTTTAATATACCAAATATACTCCCTAAGATAACACTTTCTTTTGGGTCACCTCTTAACATGAAGTTTGTACATTTTCTCATCAATTTTTAAAACATAAATATATATATACTATACCACGGATTGCATAGCAAACATCACTGCAACATAAAGCCATTGTCAGAGGGTAATACATAGACCATTCAACATATGCAAAGAAAATTCAGACACAATCGCCTTGCATAGTCTCCTTTTTACCCTCTTCAAGGCAAAACCCTACTGTTAAGACCTAGGTTAACTATATCAGTCACTGACTAAAGCAGACACTTTACCAACAAGAAAATATGTATTTGAAGAAAGAAATGGATTCAATAAGAAAATGAAAGAAATGAAAAGTCATTAATCTAAATAAGAACCAATGAAGAAAATAATAATAAAGCCTTTTGTTGCTTAAGAACAATTTCAAACAAAAATTTTAGGAAACATATGGAAGTAGACAAGAGTAGCTAGGAGGAAAAGTAAGCTTTGCCTGTATTCTGGGGAGACTAGAGAAGTGTGTTAATGGTAACATTGTTACAATATTAGCTCATTACTGGTAGTCACACTTAAAAATATATATCCATGTATTCCTTAAAGATTTACAGAAAATCACTAGAGAAAGAAATAGAACTAAATAGTTTCAAACCCTGTAGAGGGGGGGGAAGACAAGAAAACTTTATCAACTGGAATGTGGAAAATATATAATATGGACAGAGTTAACAATCATAAATCTGATAAAAAGACCTCTGGGAAGGTATGTAAAGGAATGAGACTGGCAGCAGGAGTGACAAAAGGGAATTTATTTTTATTCTATTAAAAATGGATTTGCCTAAAATAACTATAACACCAACTACTATTATTGCTTTCGGTTCGGTTCAGTCGCTCAGTCGTGTCCGACTCTTTGCGACCCCATGGACTGTAGCCTACAAGGCTTCTCTGTCCACGGGATTCTCCAGGCAAGAATACTGGAGTGGGTTACCGTTTCCTTCTCCAGGGGATCTTCCCGACCCAGGGATCGAACCCAGGTCTCCCACATTGGAGGCAGACGCTTTATCCTCTGAGCCACCAGGGAAGCCCTTTTTTTTATTATTGCTTAGTGATCATTAAGGAAAGTTGGAGCCATTTGGTGACTGGCAAATATTTTTTGAGACTATTTGCCAGGTGCTGTAGTAGAAATCAGAAATAACTATTCTGGATAGATCAATTAAGCACATTTTACACAGTCACTTGCCTTACATTAGCCAGAGACATGCTCCTGGGTATAGACAGTCTATTTGGGACGTGATCCAAAGAAGAAGTGAAGAATGGGAATGATGAGGTGGGGATAGATATAAGGAAAGTCAATGTGTGTGGGTGATGAGTCGCTCAATCGTGTCAAACTCTTTGAGACCCCACGGACAGTAGCCCAACAGGTTCCTCTGTCCATGGGGATTCTCCAGGCAAGAATACTGGAGTGGGTTGCCATGCTCTCCTCTAGGGGATCTTCTCAACCCAGAGATCGAACCCAGGTGTCCTGGAGATTCTTTATCATCTAAGCCACCAGGGAAGCCCAAGAAAACTGGAATGGGTAGTCTATCCCTTCTCTAGGGGAAATTTATGACCCAGGAATCAAACCAGGGTCTCCTGCATTCCAGGCAGATTCTTTACTGGCTGAGCTACCAGGGAAGCCCCAAGGAAAGTCAATAAATGATATTAATTGGTGGGTTGCTGCTCTGGGAAACTGGGGCTCAGTCCTGCTGGGGGACCTAAGAGAAACCATGCAGAACATTCTTCATAATCATCTCCCTGGAGGATAGGGAAGCTCCAATATTATCCACCTGCTTCTCTACCCTTCTAAAACCGAGAAAGCACAGATTTCTTCACTATGAACCCCAGATCACAGACCACATGTTATTCTCTCCCCTAGTAAGCTGTAAAAGAAGAGAGTGATAGAGGAAAACATGAGTCACATTTACATGAGCGTGGCACTCTAGAACACATGGAAACCTGCCAAGTATTGCCCTAAAGAAATCTGTCTATAGTAAGCAAACAAGTCAGCTAAAAAGATGAACAGCCAACTCTATTTCTCTGCCTAAGAATACTATCGACTTGCTCTGAGTTAAGGCATAACCAGTTGCAGTGACCAGTGTTGATTGGTTTACTACTGAAGCAGGTGGAAGAGTGTTACATTTGGAGCTAAACAGATACGCTCTTGAGTTTCCATTCCCCCATTTGTCAGTGAAGTCAGTTAGTTAAGTTCTCTGATCATATTTTCCCAACTCCAAAACAAGGATAAAGAATTAACAGCAGAAGATTATGAGAATGTTATGAGACAGCAAATTTCAACCTCCAGACTCCACCTAGTCACTTGGAGGACTAAATGACACAATGAGACACACACTGAAATTCTAACGTACTCCTGAAAAGATAGTCTTTTTTCTCATTTCAGTTG